>NW_027553450.1:0-38553 GCF_045843805.1 Urocitellus parryii
GTATCATCAAGATTGGGTGAAAAAAATGTTTTCTGAGATTTCAGGAAACTCGTAGTTTTTTGGAAGCTTGGCAACCCCTTTCAATGAAAGTGATTCTCGTCAGTCTCTGCTTGGGGCTACTTCAATAGGACAGAAACCATAGCGATAGAACTTGGAACTACATTATTTTGCCAAGTTTCAAAGAGCTAGCATAAACCGTGTTTGATTTAGAGTTCCAACTGCATGTATCCATATAGGAGAAAACAGAGTGAAACCTAAACATGAAAAGGGTAACTGCAAAGGAACGGTTTAACCTAGAAGAACGAAATTTGGTGAGCCAAGTGGGATTGGTGTACTGATCATTAAATGGAAGTATCATCAAGATTGGGTGAAAAAATGTTTGCTGAGTTTTCAGGAAACTCGTAGTTTTTTGGAAGCTTGGAAACCCCTTTCAATGAAAGTGATTCTCGTCAGTCTCTGCTTGGGGCTACTTCAATAGGACACAAACCATAGTGAAAGAACTTGGAACTACATTATTGTTCCAAGTTTCAAAGAGATAGCATAAACCGTGTTTGATTTAGAGTTCCAACTACATGTATCCATATAGGAGAAAACAGAGTAAAACCTAAACATGAAAACGGTTACTGTAAAGGAACGGTTTAACCTAGAAGAACGAAATTTGGTGAGCCAACTGGGATTGGTGTACTGATCATTAAATGGAAGTATCATCAAGATTGGGTGAAAAAATGTTTGCTGAGATTTCAGGAAACTCGTAGTTTTTTGGAAGCTTGGCAACCCCTTTCAATGAAAGTGATTCGCGTCAGTCTCTGCTTGGGGCTACTTCAATAGGACAGAAACCATAGCGAAAGAACTTGGAACTACATTATTGTGCCAAGTTTCAAAGAGCTAGCACAAACCGTGTTTGATTTAGAGTTCCAAATACATGTATCCATACAGGAGAAACAGAGTGAAACCTAAACATGAAAACGGTTACTGCAAAGGAACTGTTTACCCTAGAAGAACGAAATTTGGTGAGCAAAGTGGGATTCGTGTACTGATCATTAAATGGAAGTATCATCAAGATGGGGTGAAAAAATGTTTGCTGAGATTTCAGGAAACTCGTAGTTTTTTGGAAGGTTGGCAAGCCCTTTCAATGAAAGTGATTCTCGTCAGTCTCTGCTTGGGGCTACTTCAATAGGACACAAACCATAGCGATAGAACTTGGAACTACATTATTGTGCCAAGTTTCAAAGAGCTAGCATAAACCGTGTTTGATTTAGTGTTCCAAATACATGTATCCATATAGGAGAAAACAGAGTAAAACCTAAACATGAAAACGGTTCCTGTAAAGGAACGGTTTAACCTAGAAGAACGAAATTTGGTGAGCCAACTGGGATTGGTGTACTGATAAATCAATGGAAGTATCATCAAGATTGGGTGAAAAAAATGTTTTCTGAGATTTCAGGAAACTCGTAGTTTTTTGGAAGCTTGGCAACCCCTTTCAATGAAAGTGATTCTCGTCAGTCTCTGCTTGGGGCTACTTCAATAGGACACAAACCATAGCGATAGAACTGGGAACTACATTATTTTGCCAAGTTTCAAAGAGCTAGCATAAACCGTGTTTGATTTAGAGTTCCAACTGCATGTATACATATAGGAGAAAACAGAGTGAAACCTAAACATGAAAAGGGTAACTGCAAAGAAACGGTTTAACCTAGAAGAACTAAATTTGGTGAGCCAAGTGGGATTGGTGTACTGATCATTAAATGGAAGTATCATCAAGATTGGGTGAAAAAATGTTTGCTGAGATTTCAGGAAACTCGTAGTTTTTTGGAAGTTTGGCAACCCCTTTCAATGAAAGTGATTCGCGTCAGTCTCTGCTTGGGGCTTCTTCAATAGGACACAAACCATAGCGATAGAACTTGGAACTACATTATTGTGCCAAGTTTCAAAGTGCTAGCACAAACCGTGTTTGATTTAGAGTTCCAACTACATGTATCCATATAGGAGAAAACAGAGTGAAACCTAAACATGAAAACGGTTATTGCAAAGGAACGGTTTAACCTAGAAGAACGAAATTTGTTGAGCCAAGTGGGATTGGTGTACTGATCATTAAATGGAAGTATCATCAAGATTGGGTGAAAAAATGTTTGCTGAGATTTCAGGAAACTCGTAGTTTTTTGGATGCTTGGCAACCCCTTTCAATGAAAGTGATTCTCGTCAGTCTCTGCTTGGGGCTACTTCAATAGGACACAAACCATAGCGATAGAACTTCTAACTACTTTATTGTGCCAAGTTTCAAAGAGCTAGCACAAACCGTGTTTGATTTAGAGTTCCAACTACATGTATCCATATAGGAGAAAACAGAGTGAAACCTAAACATGAAAACGGTTACTGCAAAGGAACGGTTTAACCTAGAAGAATGAAATTTGGTGAGCCAAGTGGGATTGGTGTACTGATCATTAAATGAAAGTATCATGAAGATGGGATGAAAAAATGTTTGCTGAGATTTCAGGAAACTAGTAGTTTTTTGGAAGCTTGGCAACCCCTTTCAATGAAAGTGATTCTCGTCAGTCTCTGCTTGGGGCTACTTCAATAGGACACAAACCATAGCGATAGAACTTGGAACTACATTATTGTGCCAAGTTTCAAAGAGCTATTATAAACCGTGTTTGATTTAGAGTTCCAACTACATGTATCTATAAAGGAGAAAACAGAGTGAAGCCTAAACATGAAAACGGTTACTGTAAAGGAACGGTTTAACCTAGAAGAACGAAATTTGGTGAGCCAACTGGGATTGGTGTACTGAAAAATAAATGGAAGTATCATCAAGATTGGGTGAAAAAATGTTTGCTGAGATTTCAGGAAACTCGTAGTTTTTTGAAAGCTTGGCAACCCCTTTCAATGAAAGTGATTCTCGTCAGTCTCTGCTTGGGGCTATTTCAATAGGACACAAACCATAGGGATAGAACTTGGAACTACATTATTGTGCCAAGTATCAAAGAGCTAGCACAAACCGTGTTTGATTTAGAGTTCCAAGTACAAGTATCCATATAGGAGAAAAGAGAGTGAAACCTAAACATGAAAACGGTTACTGCAAAGGAACGGTTTAACCTAGAAGAACGAAATTTGGTGAGCGAAGTGGGATTGGTGTACTGATCATTAAAAGGAAGATCATCAAGATTGGGTGAAAAAAATGTTTGCTGAGATTTCAGGAAACTCGTAGTTTTTTGGAAGCTTGGCAACCCCTTTCAATGAAAGTTATTCTCGTCAGTCTCTGCTTCGGGTACTTCAATAGGACACAAACCATAGCGATAGAACTTGGATCTACATTATTGTGCCAAGTTTCAAAGAGCTAGCACAAACCGTGTTTGATTTAGAGTTCCAACTACATGTATCCATATAGGAGAAAACAGAGTGAAACCTAAACATGAAAAGGGGAACTGCAAAGAAACGGTATAACCTAGAAGAACGAAATTTGGTGAGCCAAGTGGGATTGGTGTACTGATCATTAAATGGAAGTATCATCAAGATTGGGTGAAAAAATGTTTGCTGAGATTTCAGGAAACTCGTAGTTTTTTGGAAGCTTGGCAACCCCTTTCAATGAAAGTGATTCTCGTCAGTCTCTGCTTGGGGCTACTTCAATAGGTCACAAACCATAGCGATAGAACTTGGAACTACATTATTGTGCCAAGTTTCAAAGAGCTAGCACAAACCGTGTTTGATTTAGAGTTCCAACTACATGTATCCATATAGGAGAAAACAGAGTGAAACCTAAACATGAAAACGGTTACTGCAGAGGAACGGTTTAACCTAGAAGGACGAAATTTGGTGAGCCAAGTGGGATTGGTGTCCTGATCAATAAATGGAAGTATCATCAAGATTGGGTGAAAAAATGTTTGCTGAGATTTCAGGAAACTCGTAGTTTTTTGGAAGCTTGGCAACCCCTTTCAATGAAAGTGATTCTCGTCAGTCTCTGCTTGGAGCTACTTCAATAGGACAGAAACCATAGCAATAGAACATGGAACTACATTATTGTGCCATGTTTCAAAGAGCTAGCACAAACCGTGTTTGATTTAGAGTTCCAACTACATGTATCCATATAGGAGAAAACAGAGTGAAACCTAAACATGAAAACGGTTACTGCAAAGGAACGGTTTAACCTAGAAGAATGAAATGTGGTGAGCCAAGTGGGATTGGTGTACTGATCATTAAATGGAAGTATCATCAAGATTGGGTGAAAAAATATTTGCTGAGATTTCAGGAAACTCGTAGTTTTTTGGAAGCTTGGCAACCCCTTTCAATGAAAGTGATTCTCGTCAGTCTCTGCTTGGGGCTACTTCAATAGGACACAAACCCTAGCGATAGAACTTGGAAGTACATTATTGTGCCAAGTTTCAAAGAGCTAGCACAAACCGTGTTTGATTTAGAGTTCCAACTACATGTATCCATATAGGAGAAAACAGAGTGAAACCTAAACATGAAAACGGTTACTGGAAAGTAACGGTTAAACCTAGAAGAACGAAAATTGGTGAGCCATTGGGAATCGTGTACTGATCATTAAATGAAAGTATCATCAAGATTGGGTGAAAAAATGTTTGCTGAGATTTCAGGAAACTCGTAGTATTTTGGAAGCTTGGCAACGCCTTTCAATGAAAGTGATTCTCGTCAGTCTCTGCTTGGGGCTACTTCAATAGTACACAAATCATAGCGACAGAACTTGGAACTACATTATTTTGCCAAGTTTCAAAGAGCTAGCATAAACCGTGTTTGATTTAGAGTTCCAACTGCATGTATCCATATAGGAGAAAACAGAGTGAAACCTAAACATGAAAAGGGTAACTGCAAAGAAACGTTTTAACCTAGAAGAACGAAATTTGTTGAGCCAAGTGGGATTGGTGTACTGATCATTAAATGGAAGTATCATCAAGATTGGGTGAAAAATGTTTGCTGAGATTTCAGGAAACTCGTAGTTTTTGGGAAGCTTGGCAACCCCTTTCAATGAAATTGATTCTCGTCAGTCTCTGCTTGGGGCTACTTCAATAGGACACAAACCATAGCGATAGAACTTGGAACTACTTTATTGTGCCAAGTTTCAAAGAGCTAGCACAAACCGTGTTTGATTTAGAGTTCCAAATACATGTATCCATATAGGAGAAAACAGAGTGAAACCTAAACATGAAAACGGTTACTGCAAAGGAACGGTTTAACGTAGAAGAACGAAATTTGGTGAGCGAAGTGGGATTGGTGTACTGATCATTAAATGGAAGTATCATCAGGATTGGGTGAAAAAATGTTTGCTGAGATTTCAGGAAACTCGTAGTTTTTTGGAAGCTTGGCAACCCCTTTCAATGAAAGTGATTCTCGTCAGTCTCTGCTTGGGGCTACTTCAATAGGACACAAACCATAGCGATAGAACTTGGAACTACTTTATTGTGCCAAGTTTCAAAGAGCTAGCACAAACCGTGTTTGATTTAGAGTTCCAAATACATGTATCCATATAGGAGAAAACAGAGTGAAACCTAAACATGAAAACGGTTACTGGAAAGTAACGGTTAAACTTAGAAGAACGAAAATTGCTGAACCAGTGGGAATCGTGTACTGATCATTAAATGAAAGTATCATCAAGATTGGGTGAAAAAATGTTTGCTGAGATTTCATGAAACTCGTAGTTTTTTGGAAGCTTGGCAACCCCTTTCAATGAAAGTGATTCTCGTCAGTCTCTGCTTGGGGCTACTTCAATAGGACACAAACCATAGCGATAGAACTTGGAACTACATTATTGTGCCAAGTTTCAAAGTGCTAGCACAAACCGTGTTTGATTTAGAGTTCCAACTACATGTATCCATATAGGAGAAAACAGAGTGAAACCTAAACATGAAAACGGTTACTGCAAAGGAACGGTTTAAACGTAGAAGAACGAAATTTGGTGAGCGAAGTGGGATTGGTGTACGGATCATTAAATGGAAGTATCATCAAGATTGGGTGAAAAAATGTTTGCTGAGATTTCAGGAAACTCGTAGTTTTTTGGAAGCTTGGCAACCCCTTTCAATGAAAGTGATTCTCGTCAGTCTCTTCTTGGGGCTACTTCAATAGTACACAAACCATAGCAATAGAACTTGGAACTACATTATTGTGCCAAGTTTCAAAGAGCTAGCACAAACCTTGTTTGATTTAGAGTTCCAACTACATGTATCCATATAGGAGAAAACAGAGTGAAACCTAAACATGAAAACGGTTATTGTAAAGGAACGGTTTAAACTAGAAGAATGAAATTTGTTGAGCCAAGTGGGATTGGTGTACTGATCATTAAATGGAAGTATCATCAAGATGGGGTGAAAAAATGTTTGCTGAGATTTCAGGAAACTCGTAGTTTTTTGGAAGGTTGGCAAGCCCTTTCAATGAAAGTGATTCTCGTCAGTCTCTGCTTGGGGCTACTTCAATAGGACAGAAACCATAGCAATAGAACATGGAACTACATTATTGTGCCAAGTTTCAAAGAGCTAGCACAAACCGTGTTTGATTTAGAGTTCCAACTACATGTATCCATATAGGAGAAAACAGAGTGAAACCTAAACATGAAATCGGTTACTGCAAAGGAACGGTTTAACCTAGAAGAATGAAATGTGGTGAGCCAAGTGGGATTGGTGTACTGATCATTAAATGGAAGTATCATCAAGATTGGGTGAAAAAATATTTGCTGAGATTTCAGGAAACTCGTAGTTTTTTGGAAACTTGGCAACCCCTTTCAATGAAATTGATTCTCGTCAGTCTCTGCTTGGGGCTACTTCAATAGGACACAAACCCTAGCGATAGAACTTGGAACTACATTATTGTGCCAAGTTTCAAAGAGGTAGCACAAACCGTGTTTGATTTAGAGTTCCAACTACATGTATCCATATAGGAGAAAACAGAGTGAAACCTAAACATGAAAACGGTTACTGTAAAGGAACGGTTTAACCTAGAAGAACGAAATTTGTTGAGCCAAGTGGGATTGGTGTACTGATCATTAAATGGAAGTATCATCAAGACGGGGTGAAAAAATGTTTGCTGAGATTTCAGGAAACTCGTAGTTTTTTGGAAGCTTGGCAACCCCTTTCAATGAAAGTGATTCTCGTCAGTCTCTGCTTGGGGCTACTTCAATAGGACACAAACCATAGCGATAGAACTTGGAACTACATTATTGTGCCAAGTTTCAAAGAGCTAGCACAAACCGTGTTTGATTTAGAGTTCCAACTACATGTATCCATATAGGAGAAAACAGAGTGAAACCTAAACATGAAAACGGTTACTGGAAAGTAACGGTTAAACCTAGAAGAACGAAAATTGGTGAGCCAGTGGGAATCGTGTACTGATCATTAAATGAAAGTATCATCAAGATTGGGTGAAAAAATGTTTGCTGATATTTCAGGAAACTCGTAGTATTTTGGAAGCTTGGCAACGCCTTTCAATGAAAGTGATTCTCGTCAGTCTCTGCTTGGGGCTACTTCAATAGTACACAAATCATAGCGACAGAACTTGGAACTACATTATTTTGCCAAGTTTCAAAGAGCTAGCATAAACCGTGTTTGATTTAGAGTTCCAACTGCATGTATCCATATAGGAGAAAACAGAGTGAAACCTAAACATGAAAAGGGTAACTGCAAAGAAACGTTTTAACCTAGAAGAACGAAATTTGTTGAGCCAAGTGGGATTGGTGTACTGATCATTAAATGGAAGTATCATCAAGATTGGGTGAAAAATGTTTGCTGAGATTTTAGGAAACTCGTAGTTTTTGGGAAGCTTGGCAACCCCTTTCAATGAAATTGATTCTCGTCAGTCTCTGCTTGGGGCTACTTCAATAGGACACAAACCATAGCGATAGAACTTGGAACTACTTTATTGTGCCAAGTTTCAAAGAGCTAGCTCAAACCGTGTTTGATTTAGAGTTCCAAATACATGTATCCATATAGGAGAAAACAGAGTGAAACCTAAACATGAAAACGGTTACTGCAAAGGAACGGTTTAACGTAGAAGAACGAAATTTGGTGAGCGAAGTGGGATTGGTGTACTGATCATTAAATGGAAGTATCATCAGGATTGGGTGAAAAAAATGTTTGCTGAGATTTCAGGAAACTCGTAGTTTTTTGGAAGCTTGGCAACCCCTTTCAATGCAAGTGATTCTCGTCAGTCTCTGCTTGGGGCTACTTCAATAGGACACAAACCATAGCGATAGAACTTGGAACTACTTTATTGTGCCAAGTTTCAAAGAGCTAGCACAAACCGTGTTTGATTTAGAGTTCCAAATACATGTATGCATATAGGAGAAAACAGAGTGAAACCTAAACATGAAAACGGTTACTGCAAAGGAACGGTTTAACGTAGAAGAACGAAATTTGGTGAGCGAAGTGGGATTGGTGTACTGATCATTAAATGGAAGTATCATCAAGATGGGGTTAAAAAATTTTTGCTGAGATTTCAGGAAACTTATAGTTTTTTGGAAGCTTGGCAACCCCTTTCAATGAAAGTGATTCTCGTCAGTCTCTGCTTGGGGCTACTTCAATAGGACACAAACCATAGCGATAGAACTTGGAACTACATTATTGTGCCAAGTTTCAAAGAGCTAGCACAAACCGTGTTTGATTTAGAGTTCCAACTACATGTATCCATATAGGAGAAAACAGAGTGAAACCTAAACATGAAAACGGTTATTGTAAAGGAACGGTTTAACCTAGAAGAACGAAATTTGTTGAGCCAAGTGGGATTGGTGTACTGACCATTAAATGGAAGTATCATCAAGATGGGGTGAAAAAATGTTTGCTGAGATTTCAGGAAACTCGTAGTTTTTTGGAAGCTTGGCAACCCCTTTCAATGAAAGTGATTCGCGTGAGTCTCTGCTTGGGGCTACATCAATAGGACACAAACCATAGCGATAGAACTTGGAACTACATTATTGTGCCAAGTTTCATAGAGCTAGCACAAACCGTGTTTGATTTAGAGTTCCAACTACATGTATCCATATAGGAGAAAACAGAGTGAAACCTAAACATGAAAATGGTTACTGCAAAGGAATGGTTTAACCTAGAAGAACGAAATTTGGTGAGCCAAGTGGGATTGGTGTACTGATCATTAAATGGAAGTATCATCAAGATTGGTTGAAAAAATGTTTGCTGAGATTTCAGGAAACTCGTAGTTTTTTGGAAGCTTGGCAACCCCTTTCAATGAAAGTGATTCTCGTCAGTCTCTGCTTGGGGCTACTTCAATAGTACACAAACCATAGCAATAGAACTTGGAACTACATTATTGTGCCAAGTTTCAAAGAGCTAGCACAAACCTTGTTTGATTTAGAGTTCCAACTACATGTATCCATATAGGAGAAAACAGAGTGAAACCTAAACATGAAAACGGTTATTGTAAAGGAACGGTTTAAACTAGAAGAACGAAATTTGTTGAGCCAAGTGGGATTGGTGTACTGATCATTAAATGGAAGTATCATCAAGATGGGGTGAAAAAATGTTTGCTGAGATTTCAGGAAACTCGTAGTTTTTTGGAAGGTTGGCAAGCCCTTTCAATGAAAGTGATTCTCGTCAGTCTCTGCTTGGGGCTACTTCAATAGGACACAAACCATAGCGATAGAACTTGGAACTACATTATTGTGCTAAGTTTCAAAGAGCTAGCATAAACCGTGTTTGATTTAGAGTTCCAACTACATGTATCCATATAGGAGAAAACAGAGTAAAACCTAAACATGAAAACGGTTACTGTAAAGGAACGGTTTAACCTAGAAGAACGAAATTTGGTGAGCCAACTGGGAAGGGTGTACTGATAAATAAATGGAAGTATCATCAAGATTGGGTGAAAAAATGTTTGCTGAGATTTCAGGAAACTCGTAGTTTTTTGGAAGCTTAGCAACCCCTTTCAATGAAAGTGATTCTCGTCAGTCTCTGCTTGGGGCTACTTCAATAGGACACAAACCATAGCAATAGAACTTGGAACTACATTCTTTTGCCAAGTTTCAAAGAGCTAGCACAAACCGTGTTTGATTTAGAGTTCCAACTACATGTATTCATATAGGAGAAAACAGAGTGAAACCTAAATATGAAAACGGTTACTGCAAAAGAACGGTTTAATCTAGAAGAATGAAATGTGGTGAGCCAAGTTGGATTGGTGTACTGATCATTAAATGGAAGTATCATCAAGATTGGGTGAAAAAATGTTTGCTGAGATTTCAGGAAACTCGTAGTTTTTTGGAAGCTTGGCAACCCCTTTCAATGAAAGTGATTCTCGTCAGTCTCTGCTTGGGGCTACTTCAATAGGACACAAACCATAGCGATAGAACTTGGAACTACATTATTGTGCCAAGTTTCAAAGAGCTAGCACAAACCGTGTTTGATTTAGAGTTCCAACTGCATGTATCCATATAGGAGAAAACAGAGTGAAACCTAAACATGAAAAGAGTAACTCCAAAGAAACGGTTTAACCTAGAAGAACGAAATTTGGTGAGCCAAGTGGGATTGGTGTACTGATCATTAAATGGAAGTATCATCAAGATTGGGTGAAAAAATGTTTGCTGAGATTTCAAGAACCTCGTAGTTTTTTGGAAGCTTGGCAACCCCTTTCAATGAAAGTGATTCTCGTCAGTCTCTGCTTGGGGCTACTTCAATAGGACACAAACCATAGCGATAGAACTTGGAACTACATTATTGTGCCAAGTTTCAAAGAGCTAGCACAAACCGTGTTTGATTTAGAGTTCCAACTACATGTATCCATATAGGAGAAAACAGAGTGAAACCTAAACATGAAAACGGTTATTGTAAAGGAACGGTTTAACCTAGAAGAACGAAATTTGTTGAGCCAAGTGGGATTGGTGTACTGACCATTAAATGGAAGTATCATCAAGATGGGGTGAAAAAATGTTTGCTGAGATTTCAGGAAACTCGTAGTTTTTTGGAAGCTTGGCAACCCCTTTCAATGAAAGTGATTCGCGTGAGTCTTTGCTTGGGGCTACATCAATAGGACACAAACCATAGCGATAGAACTTGGAACTACATTATTGTGCCAAGTTTCATAGAGCTAGCACAAACCGTGTTTGATTTAGAGTTCCAACTACATGTATCCATATAGGAGAAAACAGAGTGAAACCTAAACATGAAAATGGTTACTGCAAAGGAATGGTTTAACCTAGAAGAACGAAATTTGGTGAGCCAAGTGGGATTGGTGTACTGATCATTAAATGGAAGTATCATCAAGATTGGTTGAAAAAATGTTTGCTGAGATTTCAGGAAACTCATAGTTTTTTGGAAGCTAGGCAACCCCTTTCAATGAAAGTGATTCTCGTCAGTCTCTTCTTGGGGCTACTTCAATAGTACACAAACCATAGCAATAGAACTTGGAACTACATTATTGTGCCAAGTTTCAAAGAGCTAGCACAAACCGTGTTTGATTTAGAGTTCCAACTACATGTATCCATATAGGAGAAAACAGAGTGAAACCTAAACATGAAAACGGTTATTGTAAAGGAACGGTTTAAACTAGAAGAACGAAATTTGTTGAGCCAAGTGGGATTGGTGTACTGATCATTAAATGGAAGTATCATCAAGATGGGGTGAAAAAATGTTTGCTGAGATTTCAGGAAACTCGTAGTTTTTTGGAAGGTTGGCAAGCCCTTTCAATGAAAGTGATTCTCGTCAGTCTCTGCTTGGGGCTACTTCAATAGGACACAAACCATAGCGATAGAACTTGGAACTACATTATTGTGCCAAGTTTCAAAGAGCTAGCATAAACCGTGTTTGATTTAGAGTTCCAACTACATGTATCCATATAGGAGAAAACAGAGTAAAACCTAAACATGAAAACGGTTACTGTAAAGGAACGGTTTAACCTAGAAGAACGAAATTTGGTGAGCCAACTGGGATTGGTGTACTGACCATTAAATGGAAGTATCATCAAGATGGGGTGAAAAAATGTTTGCTGAGATTTCAGGAAA
This sequence comes from Urocitellus parryii, assembly GCF_045843805.1. Lineage (NCBI taxonomy): Eukaryota > Metazoa > Chordata > Mammalia > Rodentia > Sciuridae > Urocitellus > Urocitellus parryii. The sequence continues at coordinate 11,945 of NW_027553450.1, forward strand.
CTCGTAGTTTTTTGGAAGCTTGGCAACCCCTTTCAATGAAAGTGATTCGCGTGAGTCTTTGCTTGGGGCTACATCAATAGGACACAAACCATAGCGATAGAACTTGGAACTACATTATTGTGCCAAGTTTCATAGAGCTAGCACAAACCGTGTTTGATTTAGAGTTCCAACTACATGTATCCATATAGGAGAAAACAGAGTGAAACCTAAACATGAAAATGGTTACTGCAAAGGAATGGTTTAACCTAGAAGAACGAAATTTGGTGAGCCAAGTGGGATTGGTGTACTGATCATTAAATGGAAGTATCATCAAGATTGGTTGAAAAAATGTTTGCTGAGATTTCAGGAAACTCATAGTTTTTTGGAAGCTAGGCAACCCCTTTCAATGAAAGTGATTCTCGTCAGTCTCTTCTTGGGGCTACTTCAATAGTACACAAACCATAGCAATAGAACTTGGAACTACATTATTGTGCCAAGTTTCAAAGAGCTAGCACAAACCGTGTTTGATTTAGAGTTCCAACTACATGTATCCATATAGGAGAAAACAGAGTGAAACCTAAACATGAAAACGGTTATTGTAAAGGAACGGTTTAAACTAGAAGAACGAAATTTGTTGAGCCAAGTGGGATTGGTGTACTGATCATTAAATGGAAGTATCATCAAGATGGGGTGAAAAAATGTTTGCTGAGATTTCAGGAAACTCGTAGTTTTTTGGAAGGTTGGCAAGCCCTTTCAATGAAAGTGATTCTCGTCAGTCTCTGCTTGGGGCTACTTCAATAGGACACAAACCATAGCGATAGAACTTGGAACTACATTATTGTGCCAAGTTTCAAAGAGCTAGCATAAACCGTGTTTGATTTAGAGTTCCAACTACATGTATCCATATAGGAGAAAACAGAGTAAAACCTAAACATGAAAACGGTTACTGTAAAGGAACGGTTTAACCTAGAAGAACGAAATTTGGTGAGCCAACTGGGAAGGGTGTACTGATAAATAAATGGAAGTATCATCAAGATTGGGTGAAAAAATGTTTGCTGAGATTTCAGGAAACTCGTAGTTTTTTGGAAGCTTAGCAACCCCTTTCAATGAAAGTGATTCTCGTCAGTCTCTGCTTGGGGCTACTTCAATAGGACACAAACCATAGCAATAGAACTTGGAACTACATTCTTTTGCCAAGTTTCAAAGAGCTAGCACAAACCGTGTTTGATTTAGAGTTCCAACTACATGTATTCATATAGGAGAAAACAGAGTGAAACCTAAATATGAAAACGGTTACTGCAAAGGAACGGTTTAACCTAGAAGAATGAAATGTGGTGAGCCAAGTGGGATTGGTGTACTGATCATTAAATGGAAGTATCATCAAGATTGGGTGAAAAAATGTTTGCTGAGATTTCAGGAAACTCGTAGTTTTTTGGAAGCTTGGCAACCCCTTTCAATGAAAGTGATTCTCGTCAGTCTCTGCTTGGGGCTACTTCAATAGGACACAAACCATAACGATAGAACTTGGAACTACATTATTGTGCCAAGTTTCAAAGAGCTAGCACAAACCGTGTTTGATTTAGAGTTCCAACTGCATGTATCCATATAGGAGAAAACAGAGTGAAACCTAAACATGAAAAGAGTAACTCCAAAGAAACGGTTTAACCTAGAAGAACGAAATTTGGTGAGCCAAGTGGGATTGGTGTACTGATCATTAAATGGAAGTATCATCAAGATTGGGTGAAAAAATGTTTGCTGAGATTTCAGGAACCTCGTAGTTTTTTGGAAGCTTGGCAACCCCTTTCAATGAAAGTGATTCTCGTCAGTCTCTGCTTGGGGCTACTTCAATAGGACACAAACCATAGCGATAGAACTTGGAACTACATTATTGTGCCAAGTTTCAAAGAGCTAGCACAAACCGTGTTTGATTTAGAGTTCCAACTACATGTATCCATATAGGAGAAAACAGAGTGAAACCTAAACATGAAAACGGTTACTGGAAAGTAACGGTTAAACCTAGAAGAACGAAAATTGGTGAGCCAGTGGGAATCGTGTACTGATCATTAAATGAAAGTATCATCAAGATTGGGTGAAAAAATGTTTGCTGATATTTCAGGAAACTCGTAGTTTTTTGGAAGCTTGGCAACCCCTTTCAATGAAAGTGATTCTCGTCAGTCTCTGCTTGGGGCTCCTTCAATAGGACACAAATCATAGCGATAGAACTTGGAACTACATTATTGTGCCAAGTTTCAAAGAGCTAGCATAAACCGTGTTTGATTTAGAGTTCCAACTGCATGTATCCATATAGGAGAAACAGAGTGAAACCTAAACATGAAAAGGGTAACTGCAAAGAAACGGTTTAACATAGAAGAACGAAATTTGGTGAGCCAAGTGGGATTGGTGTACTGATCATTAAATGGAAGTATCATCAAGATTGGGTGAAAAAATGTTTGCTGAGATTTCAGGAACCTCGTAGTTTTTGGGAAGCTTGGCAACCCCTTTCAATGAAAGTGATTCGCGTCAGTCTCTGCTTGGGGCTACTTCAATAGGACAGAAACCATAGCGAAAGAACTTGGAACTACATTATTGTGCCAAGTTTCAATGAGCTAGCACAAACCGTGTTTGATTTAGAGTTCCAAATACATGTATCCATACAGGAGAAACAGAGTGAAACCTAAACATGAAAACGGTTACTGCAAAGGAACTGTTTAACCTAGAAGAACGAAATTTGGTTAGCAAAGTGGGATTCGTGTACTGATCATTAAATGGAAGTATCATCAAGATGGGGTGAAAAAATGTTTGCTGAGATTTCAGGAAACTCGTAGTTTTTTGGAAGCTTGGCAACCCCTTTCAATGAAAGTGATTCTCGTCAGTCTCTGCTTGGGGCTACTTCAATAGGACAGAAACCATAGCAATAGAACATGGAACTACATTATTGTGCCATGTTTCAAAGAGCTAGCACAAACCGTGTTTGATTTAGAGTTCCAACTACATGTATCCATATAGGAGAAAACAGAGTGAAACCTAAACATGAAAACGGTTACTGCAAAGGAACGGTTTAACCTAGAAGAATGAAATGTGGTGAGCCAAGTGGGATTGGTGTACTGATCATTAAATGGAAGTATCATCAAGATTGGGTGAAAAAATATTTGCTGAGATTTCAGGAAACTCGTAGTTTTTTGGAAACTTGGCAACCCCTTTCAATGAAATTGATTCTCGTCAGTCTCTGCTTGGGGCTACTTCAATAGGACACAAACCCTAGCGATAGAACTTGGAAGTACATTATTGTGCCAAGTTTCAAAGAGGTAGCACAAACCGTGTTTGATTTAGAGTTCCAACTACATGTATCCATATAGGAGAAAACAGAGTGAAACCTAAACATGAAAACGGTTACTGTAAAGGAACGGTTTAACCTAGAAGAACGAAATTTGTTGAGCCAAGTGGGATTGGTGTACTGATCATTAAATGGAAGTATCATCAAGACGGGGTGAAAAAATGTTTGCTGAGATTTCAGGAAACTCGTAGTTTTTTGGAAGCTTGGCAACCCCTTTCAATGAAAGTGATTCTCGTCAGTCTCTGCTTGGGGCTACTTCAATAGGACACAAACCATAGCGATAGAACTTGGAACTACATTATTGTGCCAAGTTTCAAAGAGCTAGCACAAACCGTGTTTGATTTAGAGTTCCAACTACATGTATCCATATAGGAGAAAACAGAGTGAAACCTAAACATGAAAACGGTTACTGGAAAGTAACGGTTAAACCTAGAAGAACGAAAATTGGTGAGCCATTGGGAATCGTGTACTGATCATTAAATGAAAGTATCATCAAGATTGGGTGAAAAAATGTTTGCTGATATTTCAGGAAACTCGTAGTATTTTGGAAGCTTGGCAACGCCTTTCAATGAAAGTGATTCTCGTCAGTCTCTGCTTGGGGCTACTTCAATAGTACACAAATCATAGCGACAGAACTTGGAACTACATTATTTTGCCAAGTTTCAAAGAGCTAGCATAAACCGTGTTTGATTTAGAGTTCCAACTGCATGTATCCATATAGGAGAAAACAGAGTGAAACCTAAACATGAAAAGGGTAACTGCAAAGAAACGTTTTAACCTAGAAGAACGAAATTTGTTGAGCCAAGTGGGATTGGTGTACTGATCATTAAATGGAAGTATCATCAAGATTTTGTGAAAAATGTTTGCTGAGATTTCAGGAAACTCGTAGTTTTTGGGAAGCTTGGCAACCCCTTTCAATGAAATTGATTCTCGTCAGTCTCTGCTTGGGGCTACTTCAATAGGACACAAACCATAGCGATAGAACTTGGAACTACTTTATTGTGCCAAGTTTCAAAGAGCTAGCACAAACCGTGTTTGATTTAGAGTTCCAAATACATGTATCCATATAGGAGAAAACAGAGTGAAACCTAAACATGAAAACGGTTACTGCAAAGGAACGGTTTAACGTAGAAGAACGAAATTTGGTGAGCGAAGTGGGATTGGTGTACTGATCATTAAATGGAAGTATCATCAGGATTGGGTGAAAAAATGTTTGCTGAGATTTCAGGAAACTCGTAGTTTTTTGGAAGCTTGGCAACCCCTTTCAATGAAAGTGATTCTCGTCAGTCTCTGCTTGGGGCTACTTCAATAGGACACAAACCATAGCGATAGAACTTGGAACTACTTTATTGTGCCAAGTTTCAAAGAGCTAGCACAAACCGTGTTTGATTTAGAGTTCCAAATACATGTATCCATATAGGAGAAAACAGAGTGAAACCTAAACATGAAAACGGTTACTGGAAAGTAACGGTTAAACCTAGAAGAACGAAAATTGCTGAACCAGTGGGAATCGTGTACTGATCATTAAATGAAAGTATCATCAAGATTGGGTGAAAAAATGTTTGCTGAGATTTCAGGAAACTCGTAGTTTTTTGGAAGCTTGGCAACCCCTTTCAATGAAAGTGATTCTCGTCAGTCTCTGCTTGGGGCTACTTCAATAGGACACAAACCATAGCGATAGAATTGGAACTACATTATTGTGCCAAGTTTCAAAGTGCTAGCACAAACCGTGTTTGATTTAGAGTTCCAACTACATGTATCCATATAGGAGAAAACAGAGTGAAACCTAAACATGAAAACGGTTACTGCAAAGGAACGGTTTAACGTAGAAGAACGAAATTTGGTGAGCGAAGTGGGATTGGTGTACGGATCATTAAATGGAAGTATCATCAAGATTGGGTGAAAAAATGTTTGCTGAGATTTCAGGAAACTCGTAGTTTTTTGGAAGCTTGGCAACCCCTTTCAATGAAAGTGATTCTCGTCAGTCTCTGCTTGGGGCTACTTCAATAGTACACAAACCATAGCAATAGAACTTGGAACTACATTATTGTGCCAAGTTTCAAAGAGCTAGCACAAACCTTGTTTGATTTAGAGTTCCAACTACATGTATCCATATAGGAGAAAACAGAGTGAAACCTAAACATGAAAACGGTTATTGTAAAGGAACGGTTTAAACTAGAAGAATGAAATTTGTTGAGCCAAGTGGGATTGGTGTACTGATCATTAAATGGAAGTATCATCAAGATGGGGTGTAAAAATGTTTGCTGAGATTTCAGGAAACTCGTAGTTTTTTGGAAGGTTGGCAAGCCCTTTCAATGAAAGTGATTCTCGTCAGTCTCTGCTTGGGGCTACTTCAATAGGACAGAAACCATAGCAATAGAACATGGAACTACATTATTGTGCCAAGTTTCAAAGAGCTAGCACAAACCGTGTTTGATTTAGAGTTCCAACTACATGTATCCATATAGGAGAAAACAGAGTGAAACCTAAACATGAAATCGGTTACTGCAAAGGAACGGTTTAACCTAGAAGAATGAAATGTGGTGAGCCAAGTGGGATTGGTGTACTGATCATTAAATGGAAGTATCATCAAGATTGGGTGAAAAAATATTTGCTGAGATTTCAGGAAACTCGTAGTTTTTTGGAAAATTGGCAACCCCTTTCAATGAAATTGATTCTCGTCAGTCTCTGCTTGGGGCTACTTCAATAGGACACAAACCCTAGCGATAGAACTTGGAACTACATTATTGTGCCAAGTTTCAAAGAGGTAGCACAAACCGTGTTTGATTTAGAGTTCCAACTACATGTATCCATATAGGAGAAAACAGAGTGAAACCTAAACATGAAAACGGTTACTGTAAAGGAACGGTTTAACCTAGAAGAACGAAATTTGTTGAGCCAAGTGGGATTGGTGTACTGATCATTAAATGGAAGTATCATCAAGACGGGGTGAAAAAATGTTTGCTGAGATTTCAGGAAACTCGTAGTTTTTTGGAAGCTTGGCAACCCCTTTCAATGAAAGTGATTCTCGTCAGTCTCTGCTTGGGGCTACTTCAATAGGACACAAACCATAGAGATAGAACTTGGAACTACATTATTGTGCCAAGTTTCAAAGAGCTAGCACAAACCGTGTTTGATTTAGAGTTCCAACTACATGTATCCATATAGGAGAAAACAGAGTGAAACCTAAACATGAAAACGGTTACTGGAAAGTAACGGTTAAACCTAGAAGAACGAAAATTGGTGAGCCAGTGGGAATCCTGTACTGATCATTAAATGAAAGTATCATCAAGATTGGGTGAAAAAATGTTTGCTGATATTTCAGGAAACTCGTAGTATTTTGGAAGCTTGGCAACGCCTTTCAATGAAAGTGATTCTCGTCAGTCTCTGCTTGGGGCTACTTCAATAGTACACAAATCATAGCGACAGAACTTGGAACTACATTATTTTGCCAAGTTTCAAAGAGCTAGCATAAACCGTGTTTGATTTAGAGTTCCAACTGCATGTATCCATATAGGAGAAAACAGAGTGAAACCTAAACATGAAAAGGGTAACTGCAAAGAAACGTTTTAACCTAGAAGAACGAAATTTGTTGAGCCAAGTGGGATTGGTGTACTGATCATTAAATGGAAGTATCATCAAGATTGGGTGAAAAATGTTTGCTGAGATTTCAGGAAACTCGTAGTTTTTGGGAAGCTTGGCAACCCCTTTCAATGAAATTGATTCTCGTCAGTCTCTGCTTGGGGCTACTTCAATAGGACACAAACCATAGCGATAGAACTTGGAACTACTTTATTGTGCCAAGTTTCAAAGAGCTAGCTCAAACCGTGTTTGATTTAGAGTTCCAAATACATGTATCCATATAGGAGAAAACAGAGTGAAACCTAAACATGAAAACGGTTACTGCAAAGGAACGGTTTAACGTAGAAGAACGAAATTTGGTGAGCGAAGTGGGATTGGTGTACGGATCATTAAATGGAAGTATCATCAAGATTGGGTGAAAAAATGTTTGCTGAGATTTCAGGAAACTCGTAGTTTTTTGGAAGCTTGGCAACCCCTTTCAATGAAAGTGATTCTCGTCAGTCTCTGCTTGGGGCTACTTCAATAGTACACAAACCATAGCAATAGAACTTGGAACTACATTATTGTGCCAAGTTTCAAAGAGCTAGCACAAACCTTGTTTGATTTAGAGTTCCAACTACATGTATCCATATAGGAGAAAACAGAGTGAAACCTAAACATGAAAACGGTTATTGTAAAGGAACGGTTTAAACTAGAAGAATGAAATTTGTTGAGCCAAGTGGGATTGGTGTACTGATCATTAAATGGAAGTATCATCAAGATGGGGTGTAAAAATGTTTGCTGAGATTTCAGGAAACTCGTAGTTTTTTGGAAGGTTGGCAAGCCCTTTCAATGAAAGTGATTCTCGTCAGTCTCTGCTTGGGGCTACTTCAATAGGACAGAAACCATAGCAATAGAACATGGAACTACATTATTGTGCCAAGTTTCAAAGAGCTAGCACAAACCGTGTTTGATTTAGAGTTCCAACTACATGTATCCATATAGGAGAAAACAGAGTGAAACCTAAACATGAAATCGGTTACTGCAAAGGAACGGTTTAACCTAGAAGAATGAAATGTGGTGAGCCAAGTGGGATTGGTGTACTGATCATTAAATGGAAGTATCATCAAGATTGGGTGAAAAAATATTTGCTGAGATTTCAGGAAACTCGTAGTTTTTTGGAAAATTGGCAACCCCTTTCAATGAAATTGATTCTCGTCAGTCTCTGCTTGGGGCTACTTCAATAGGACACAAACCCTAGCGATAGAACTTGGAACTACATTATTGTGCCAAGTTTCAAAGAGGTAGCACAAACCGTGTTTGATTTAGAGTTCCAACTACATGTATCCATATAGGAGAAAACAGAGTGAAACCTAAACATGAAAACGGTTACTGTAAAGGAACGGTTTAACCTAGAAGAACGAAATTTGTTGAGCCAAGTGGGATTGGTGTACTGATCATTAAATGGAAGTATCATCAAGACGGGGTGAAAAAATGTTTGCTGAGATTTCAGGAAACTCGTAGTTTTTTGGAAGCTTGGCAACCCCTTTCAATGAAAGTGATTCTCGTCAGTCTCTGCTTGGGGCTACTTCAATAGGACACAAACCATAGAGATAGAACTTGGAACTACATTATTGTGCCAAGTTTCAAAGAGCTAGCACAAACCGTGTTTGATTTAGAGTTCCAACTACATGTATCCATATAGGAGAAAACAGAGTGAAACCTAAACATGAAAACGGTTACTGGAAAGTAACGGTTAAACCTAGAAGAACGAAAATTGGTGAGCCAGTGGGAATCCTGTACTGATCATTAAATGAAAGTATCATCAAGATTGGGTGAAAAAATGTTTGCTGATATTTCAGGAAACTCGTAGTATTTTGGAAGCTTGGCAACGCCTTTCAATGAAAGTGATTCTCGTCAGTCTCTGCTTGGGGCTACTTCAATAGTACACAAATCATAGCGACAGAACTTGGAACTACATTATTTTGCCAAGTTTCAAAGAGCTAGCATAAACCGTGTTTGATTTAGAGTTCCAACTGCATGTATCCATATAGGAGAAAACAGAGTGAAACCTAAACATGAAAAGGGTAACTGCAAAGAAACGTTTTAACCTAGAAGAACGAAATTTGTTGAGCCAAGTGGGATTGGTGTACTGATCATTAAATGGAAGTATCATCAAGATTGGGTGAAAAATGTTTGCTGAGATTTCAGGAAACTCGTAGTTTTTGGGAAGCTTGGCAACCCTTTCAATGAAATTGATTCTCGTCAGTCTCTGCTTGGGCTACTTCAATAGGACACAAACCATAGCGATAGAACTTGGAACTACTTTATTGTGCCAAGTTTCAAAGAGCTAGCTCAAACCGTGTTTGATTTAGAGTTCCAAATACATGTATCCATATAGGAGAAAACAGAGTGAAACCTAAACATGAAAACGGTTACTGCAAAGGAACGGTTTTAACGTAGAAGAACGAAATTTGGTGAGCGAAGTGGGATTGGTGTACTGATCATTAAATGGAAGTATCATCAGGATTGGGTGAAAAAAATGTTTGCTGAGATTTCAGGAAACTCGTAGTTTTTTGGAAGCTTGGCAACCCCTTTCAATGAAAGTGATTCTCGTCAGTCTCTGCTTGGGGCTACTTCAATAGGACACAAACCATAGCGATAGAACTTGGAACTACTTTATTGTGCCAAGTTTCAAAGAGCTAGCACAAACCGTGTTTGATTTAGAGTTCCAAATACATGTATGCATATAGGAGAAAACAGAGTGAAACCTAAACATGAAAACGGTTACTGCAAAGGAACGGTTTAACGTAGAAGAACGAAATTTGGTGAGCGAAGTGGGATTGGTGTACTGATCATTAAATGGAAGTATCATCAAGATGGGGTTAAAAAATTTTTGCTGAGATTTCAGGAAACTCATAGTTTTTTGGAAGCTTGGCAACCCCTTTCAATGAAAGTGATTCTCGTCAGTCTCTGCTTGGGGCTACTTCAATAGGACACAAACCATAGCGATAGAACTTGGAACTACATTATTGTGCCAAGTTTCAAAGAGCTAGCACAAACCGTGTTTGATTTAGAGTTCCAACTACATGTATCCATATAGGAGAAAACAGAGTGAAACCTAAACATGAAAACGGTTATTGTAAAGGAACGGTTTAACCTAGAAGAACGAAATTTGTTGAGCCAAGTGGGATTGGTGTACTGACCATTAAATGGAAGTATCATCAAGATGGGGTGAAAAAATGTTTGCTGAGATTTCAGGAAACTCGTAGTTTTTTGGAAGCTTGGCAACCCCTTTCAATGAAAGTGATTCGCGTGAGTCTCTGCTTGGGGCTACATCAATAGGACACAAACCATAGCGATAGAACTTGGAACTACATTATTGTGCCAAGTTTCATAGAGCTAGCACAAACCGTGTTTGATTTAGAGTTCCAACTACATGTATCCATATAGGAGAAAACAGAGTGAAACCTAAACATGAAAATGGTTACTGCAAAGGAATGGTTTAACCTAGAAGAACGAAATTTGGTGAGCCAAGTGGGATTGGTGTACTGATCATTAAATGGAAGTATCATCAAGATTGGTTGAAAAAATGTTTGCTGAGATTTCAGGAAACTCGTAGTTTTTTGGAAGCTTGGCAACCCCTTTCAATGAAAGTGATTCTCGTCAGTCTCTGCTTGGGGCTACTTCAATAGTACACAAACCATAGCAATAGAACTTGGAACTACATTATTGTGCCAAGTTTCAAAGAGCTAGCACAAACCTTGTTTGATTTAGAGTTCCAACTACATGTATCCATATAGGAGAAAACAGAGTGAAACCTAAACATGAAAACGGTTATTGTAAAGGAACGGTTTAAACTAGAAGAACGAAATTTGTTGAGCCAAGTGGGATTGGTGTACTGATCATTAAATGGAAGTATCATCAAGATGGGGGTGAAAAAATGTTTGCTGAGATTTCAGGAAACTCGTAGTTTTTTGGAAGGTTGGCAAGCCCTTTCAATGAAAGTGATTCTCGTCAGTCTCTGCTTGGGGCTACTTCAATAGGACACAAACCATAGCGATAGAACTTGGAACTACATTATTGTGCTAAGTTTCAAAGAGCTAGCATAAACCGTGTTTGATTTAGAGTTCCAACTACATGTATCCATATAGGAGAAAACAGAGTAAAACCTAAACATGAAAACGGTTACTGTAAAGGAACGGTTTAACCTAGAAGAACGAAATTTGGTGAGCCAACTGGGAAGGGTGTACTGATAAATAAATGGAAGTATCATCAAGATTGGGTGAAAAAATGTTTGCTGAGATTTCAGGAAACTCGTAGTTTTTTGGAAGCTTAGCAACCCCTTTCAATGAAAGTGATTCTCGTCAGTCTCTGCTTGGGGCTACTTCAATAGGACACAAACCATAGCAATAGAACTTGGAACTACATTCTTTTGCCAAGTTTCAAAGAGCTAGCACAAACCGTGTTTGATTTAGAGTTCCAACTACATGTATTCATATAGGAGAAAACAGAGTGAAACCTAAATATGAAAACGGTTACTGCAAAGGAACGGTTTAACCTAGAAGAATGAAATGTGGTGAGCCAAGTTGGATTGGTGTACTGATCATTAAATGGAAGTATCATCAAGATTGGGTGAAAAAATGTTTGCTGAGATTTCAGGAAACTCGTAGTTTTTTGGAAGCTTGGCAACCCCTTTCAATGAAAGTGATTCTCGTCAGTCTCTGCTTGGGGCTACTTCAATAGGACACAAACCATAGCGATAGAACTTGGAACTACATTATTGTGCCAAGTTTCAAAGAGCTAGCACAAACCGTGTTTGATTTAGAGTTCCAACTGCATGTATCCATAGAGGAGAAAACAGAGTGAAACCTAAACATGAAAAGAGTAACTCCAAAGAAACGGTTTAACCTAGAAGAACGAAATTTGGTGAGCCAAGTGGGATTGGTGTACTGATCATTAAATGGAAGTATCATCAAGATTGGGTGAAAAAATGTTTGCTGAGATTTCAGGAACCTCGTAGTTTTTTGGAAGCTTGGCAACCCCTTTCAATGAAAGTGATTCTCGTCAGTCTCTGCTTGGGGCTACTTCAATAGGACACAAACCATAGCGATAGAACTTGGAACTACATTATTTGTGCCAAGTTTCAAAGAGCTAGCACAAACCGTGTTTGATTTAGAGTTCCAACTACATGTATCCATATAGGAGAAAACAGAGTGAAACCTAAACATGAAAACGGTTATTGTAAAGGAACGGTTTTAACCTAGAAGAACGAAATTTGTTGAGCCAAGTGGGATTGGTGTACTGACCATTAAATGGAAGTATCATCAAGATGGGGTGAAAAAATGTTTGCTGAGATTTCAGGAAACTCGTAGTTTTTTGGAAGCTTGGCAACCCCTTTCAATGAAAGTGATTCGCGTGAGTCTTTGCTTGGGGCTACATCAATAGGACACAAACCATAGCGATAGAACTTGGAACTACATTATTGTGCCAAGTTTCATAGAGCTAGCACAAACCGTGTTTGATTTAGAGTTCCAACTACATGTATCCATATAGGAGAAAACAGAGTGAAACCTAAACATGAAAATGGTTACTGCAAAGGAATGGTTTAACCTAGAAGAACGAAATTTGGTGAGCCAAGTGGGATTGGTGTACTGATCATTAAATGGAAGTATCATCAAGATTGGTTGAAAAAATGTTTGCTGAGATTTCAGGAAACTCATAGTTTTTTGGAAGCTAGGCAACCCCTTTCAATGAAAGTGATTCTCGTCAGTCTCTTCTTGGGGCTACTTCAATAGTACACAAACCATAGCAATAGAACTTGGAACTACATTATTGTGCCAAGTTTCAAAGAGCTAGCACAAACCGTGTTTGATTTAGAGTTCCAACTACATGTATCCATATAGGAGAAAACAGAGTGAAACCTAAACATGAAAACGGTTATTGTAAAGGAACGGTTTAAACTAGAAGAACGAAATTTGTTGAGCCAAGTGGATTGGTGTACTGATCATTAAATGGAAGTATCATCAAGATGGGGTGAAAAAATGTTTGCTGAGATTTCAGGAAACTCGTAGTTTTTTGGAAGGTTGGCAAGCCCTTTCAATGAAAAGTGATTCTCGTCAGTCTCCTGCTTGGGCTACTTCAATAGGACACAAACCATAGCGATAGAACTTGGAACTACATTATTGTGCCAAGTTTCAAGAGCTAGCATAAACCGTGTTTGATTTAGAGTTCCAACTACATGTATCCATATAGGAGAAAACAGAGTAAAACCTAAACATGAAAACGGTTACTGTAAAGGAACGGTTTAACCTAGAAGAACGAAATTTGGTGAGCCAACTGGGAAGGGTGTACTGATAAATAAATGGAAGTATCATCAAGATTGGGTGAAAAAATGTTTGCTGAGATTTCAGGAAACTCGTAGTTTTTTGGAAGCTTAGCAACCCCTTTCAATGAAAGTGATTCTCGTCAGTCTCTGCTTGGGGCTACTTCAATAGGACACAAACCATAGCAATAGAACTTGGAACTACATTCTTTTGCCAAGTTTCAAAGAGCTAGCACAAACCGTGTTTGATTTAGAGTTCCAACTACATGTATTCATATAGGAGAAAACAGAGTGAAACCTAAATATGAAAACGGTTACTGCAAAGGAACGGTTTAACCTAGAAGAATGAAATGTGGTGAGCCAAGTGGGATTGGTGTACTGATCATTAAATGGAAGTATCATCAAGATTGGGTGAAAAAAATGTTTGCTGAGATTTCAGGAAACTCGTAGTTTTTTGAAGCTTGGCAACCCCTTTCAATGAAAGTGATTCTCGTCAGTCTCTGCTTGGGGCTACTTCAATAGGACACAAACCATAACGATAGAACTTGGAACTACATTATTGTGCCAAGTTTCAAAGAGCTAGCACAAACCGTGTTTGATTTAGAGTTCCAACTGCATGTATCCATATAGGAGAAAACAGAGTGAAACCTAAACATGAAAAGAGTAACTCCAAAGAAACGGTTTAACCTAGAAGAACGAAATTTGGTGAGCCAAGTGGGATTGGTGTACTGATCATTAAATGGAAGTATCATCAAGATTGGGTGAAAAAATGTTTGCTGAGATTTCAGGAACCTCGTAGTTTTTTGGAAGCTTGGCAACCCCTTTCAATGAAAGTGATTCTCGTCAGTCTCTGCTTGGGGCTACTTCAATAGGACACAAACCATAGCGATAGAACTTGGAACTACATTATTGTGCCAAGTTTCAAAGAGCTAGCACAAACCGTGTTTGATTTAGAGTTCCAACTACATGTATCCATATAGGAGAAAACAGAGTGAAACCTAAACATGAAAACGGTTACTGGAAAGTAACGGTTAAACCTAGAAGAACGAAAATTGGTGAGCCAGTGGGAATCGTGTACTGATCATTAAATGAAAGTATCATCAAGATTGGGTGAAAAAATGTTTGCTGATATTTCAGGAAACTCGTAGTTTTTTGGAAGGTTGGCAAGCCCTTTCAATGAAAGTGATTCTCGTCAGTCTCTGCTTGGGGCTCCTTCAATAGGACACAAATCATAGCGATAGAACTTGGAACTACATTATTGTGCCAAGTTTCAAAGAGCTAGCATAAACCGTGTTTGATTTAGAGTTCCAACTGCATGTATCCATATAGGAGAAACAGAGTGAAACCTAAACATGAAAAGGGTAACTGCAAAGAAACGGTTTAACATAGAAGAACGAAATTTGGTGAGCCAAGTGGGATTGGTGTACTGATCATTAAATGGAAGTATCATCAAGATTGGGTGAAAAAATGTTTGCTGAGATTTCAGGAACCTCGTAGTTTTTGGGAAGCTTGGCAACCCCTTTCAATGAAAGTGATTCGCGTCAGTCTCTGCTTGGGGCTACTTCAATAGGACAGAAACCATAGCGAAAGAACTTGGAACTACATTATTGTGCCAAGTTTCAATGAGCTAGCACAAACCGTGTTTGATTTAGAGTTCCAAATACATGTATCCATACAGGAGAAACAGAGTGAAACCTAAACATGAAAACGGTTACTGCAAAGGAACTGTTTAACCTAGAAGAACGAAATTTGGTGAGCAAAGTGGGATTCGTGTACTGATCATTAAATGGAAGTATCATCAAGATGGGGTGAAAAAATGTTTGCTGAGATTTCAGGAAACTCGTAGTTTTTTGGAAGCTTGGCAACCCCTTTCAATGAAAGTGATTCGCGTGAGTCTCTGCTTGGGGCTACATCAATAGGACACAAACCATAGCGATAGAACTTGGAACTACATTATTGTGCCAAGTTTCATAGAGCTAGCACAAACCGTGTTTGATTTAGAGTTCCAACTACATGTATCCATATAGGAGAAAACAGAGTGAAACCTAAACATGAAAATGGTTACTGCAAAGGAATGGTTTAACCTAGAAGAACGAAATTTGGTGAGCCAAGTGGGATTCGTGTACTGATCATTAAATGGAAGTATCATCAAGATTGGTTGAAAAAATGTTTGCTGATATTTCAGGAAACTCGTAGTTTTTTGGAAGCTTGGCAACCCCTTTCAATGAAAGTGATTCTCGTCAGTCTCTGCTTGGGGCTACTTCAATAGTACACAAACCATAGCAATAGAACTTGGAACTACATTATTGTGCCAAGTTTCAAAGAGCTAGCACAAACCGTGTTTGATTTAGAGTTCCAACTATATGTATCCATATAGGAGAAAACAGAGTGAAACCTAAACATGAAAACGGTTATTGTAAAGGAACGGTTTAAACTAGAAGAACGAAATTTGTTGAGCCAAGTGGGATTGGTGTACTGATCATTAAATGGAAGTATCATCAAGATGGGGTGAAAAAATGTTTGCTGAGATTTCAGGAAACTCGTAGTTTTTTGGAAGGTTGGCAAGCCCTTTCAATGAAAGTGATTCTCGTCAGTCTCTGCTTGGGGCTACTTCAATAGGACACAAACCATAGCGATAGAACTTGGAACTACATTATTGTGCCAAGTTTCAAAGAGCTAGCATAAACCGTGTTTGATTTAGAGTTCCAACTACATGTATCCATATAGGAGAAAACAGAGTAAAACCTAAACATGAAAACGGTTACTGTAAAGGAACGGTTTAACCTAGAAGAACGAAATTTGGTGAGCCAACTGGGAAGGGTGTACTGATAAATAAATGGAAG
Source organism: Urocitellus parryii (assembly GCF_045843805.1). Classification (NCBI taxonomy): domain Eukaryota; kingdom Metazoa; phylum Chordata; class Mammalia; order Rodentia; family Sciuridae; genus Urocitellus; species Urocitellus parryii. Next base: position 27,987 of record NW_027553450.1, read on the forward strand.
TATCATCAAGATTGGGTAAAAAATGTTTGCTGAGATTTCAGGAAACTCGTAGTTTTTTGGAAGCTTAGCAACCCCTTTCAATGAAAGTGATTCTCGTCAGTCTCTGCTTGGGGCTACTTCAATAGGACACAAACCATAGCAATAGAACTTGGAACTACATTCTTTTGCCAAGTTTCAAAGAGCTAGCACAAACCGTGTTTGATTTAGAGTTCCAACTACATGTATTCATATAGGAGAAAACAGAGTGAAACCTAAATATGAAAACGGTTACTGCAAAGGAACGGTTTAACCTAGAAGAATGAAATGTGGTGAGCCAAGTGGGATTGGTGTACTGATCATTAAATGGAAGTATCATCAAGATTGGGTGAAAAAATGTTTGCTGAGATTTCAGGAAACTCGTAGTTTTTTGGAAGCTTGGCAACCCTTTCAATGAAAGTGATTCTCGTCAGTCTCTGCTTGGGGCTACTTCAATAGGACACAAACCATAGCGATAGAACTTGGAACTACATTATTGTGCCAAGTTTCAAAGAGCTACCACAAACCGTGTTTGATTTAGAGTTCCAACTGCATGTATCCATATAGGAGAAAACAGAGTGAAACCTAAACATGAAAAGGGTAACTGCAAAGAAACGGTTTAACCCAGAAGAACTAAATTTGGTGAGCCAAGTGGGATTGGTGTACTGATCATTAAATGGAAGTATCATCAAGATGGGGTGAAAAAATGTTTGCTGAGATTTCAGGAAACTCGTAGTTTTTTGGAAGCTTGGCAACCCCTTTCAATGAAAGTGATTCTCGTCAGTCTCTGATTGGGGCTACTTCAATAGGACACAAACCATAGCAAAAGAACTTGGAACTACATTATTGTGCCAAGTTTCAAAGAGCTAGCACAAACCGTGTTTGATTTAGAGTTCCAACTACATGTATCCATATAGGAGAAAACAGAGTGAAACCTAAACATGAAAACGGTTACTGGAAAGTAACGGTTAAACTTAGAAGAACGAAAATTGGTGAGCCAGTGGGAATCGTGTACTGATCATTAAATGAAAGTATCATCAAGATTGGGTGAAAAAATGTTTCCTGATATTTCAGGAAACTCGTAGTTTTTTGGAAGCTTGGCAACCCCTTTCAATGAAAGTGATTCTCGTCAGTCTCTGCTTGGGGCTACTTCAATAGGACACAAATCATAGCGATAGAACTTGGAACTACATTATTGTGCCAAGTTTCAAAGAGCTAGCACAAACCGTGTTTGATTTAGAGTTCCAACTACATGTATCCATATAGGAGAAAACAGAGTGAAACCTAAACATGAAAACGGTTACCGCAAAGGAACGGATTAACCTAGAAGAACGAAATTTGGTGAGCCAAGTGGGATTGGTGTACTGATCAATAAATGGAAGTATCATCAAGATTGGGTGAAAAAATGTTTGCTGAGATTTCAGGAAACTCGTAGTTTTTTGGAAGCTTGGCAACCCCTTTCAATGAAAGTGATTCTCGTCAGTCTCTGCTTGGGGCTACTTCAATAGGACACAAACCATAGCGATAGAACTTGGAACTACATTATTGTGCCAAGTTTCAAAGAGCTACCACAAACCGTGTTTGATTTAGAGTTCCAACTGCATGTATCCATATAGGAGAAAACAGAGTGAAACCTAAACATGAAAAGAGTAACTCCAAAGAAACGGTTTAACCTAGAAGAACGAAATTTGGTGAGCCAAGTGGGATTGGTGTACTGATCATTAAATGGAAGTATCATCAAGATTGGGTGAAAAAATGTTTGCTGAGATTTCAGGAACCTCGTAGTTTTTTGGAAGCTTGGCAACCCCTTTCAATGAAAGTGATTCTCGTCAGTCTCTGCTTGGGGCTACTTCAATAGGACACAAACCATAGCGATAGAACTTGGAACTACATTATTGTGCCAAGTTTCAAAGAGCTAGCACAAACCGTGTTTGATTTAGAGTTCCAACTACATGTATCCATATAGGAGAAAACAGAGTGAAACCTAAACATGAAAACGGTTACTGGAAAGTAACGGTTAAACCTAGAAGAACGAAAATTGGTGAGCCAGTGGGAATCGTGTACTGATCATTAAATGAAAGTATCATCAAGATTGGGTGAAAAAATGTTTGCTGATATTTCAGGAAACTCGTAGTTTTTTGGAAGCTTGGCAACCCCTTTCAATGAAAGTGATTCTCGTCAGTCTCTGCTTGGGGCTCCTTCAATAGGACACAAATCATAGCGATAGAACTTGGAACTACATTATTGTGCCAAGTTTCAAAGAGCTAGCATAAACCGTGTTTGATTTAGAGTTCCAACTGCATGTATCCATATAGGAGAAACAGAGTGAAACCTAAACATGAAAAGGGTAACTGCAAAGAAACGGTTTAACATAGAAGAACGAAATTTGGTGAGCCAAGTGGGATTGGTGTACTGATCATTAAATGGAAGTATCATCAAGATTGGGTGAAAAAATGTTTGCTGAGATTTCAGGAACCTCGTAGTTTTTGGGAAGCTTGGCAACCCCTTTCAATGAAAGTGATTCGCGTCAGTCTCTGCTTGGGGGCTACTTCAATAGGACAGAAACCATAGCGAAAGAACTTGGAACTACATTATTGTGCCAAGTTTCAATGAGCTAGCACAAACCGTGTTTGATTTAGAGTTCCAAATACATGTATCCATACAGGAGAAACAGAGTGAAACCTAAACATGAAAACGGTTACTGCAAAGGAACTGTTTAACCTAGAAGAACGAAATTTGGTGAGCAAAGTGGGATTCGTGTACTGATCATTAAATGGAAGTATCATCAAGATGGGGTGAAAAAATGTTTGCTGAGATTTCAGGAAACTCGTAGTTTTTGGAAGGTTGGCAAGCCCTTTCAATGAAAGTGATTCTCGTCAGTCTCTGCTTGGGGCTACTTCAATAGGACACAAACCATAGCGATAGAACTTGGAACTACATTATTGTGCCAAGTTTCAAAGAGCTAGCATAAACCGTGTTTGATTTAGAGTTCCAACTACATGTATCCATATAGGAGAAAACAGAGTAAAACCTAAACATGAAAACGGTTACTGTAAAGGAACGGTTTAACCTAGAAGAACGAAATTTGGTGAGCCAACTGGGATTGGTGTACTGATAAATCAATGGAAGTATCATCAAGATTGGGTGAAAAAATGTTTTCTGAGATTTCAGGAAACTCGTAGTTTTTTGGAAGCTTGGCAACCCCTTTCAATGAAAGTGATTCTCGTCAGTCTCTGCTTGGGGCTACTTCAATAGGACACAAACCATAGCGATAGAACTTGGAACTACATTATTGTGCCAAGTTTCAAAGAGCTAGCATAAACCGTGTTTGATTTAGAGTTCCAACTGCATGTATCCATATAGGAGAAAACAGAGTGAAACCTAAACATGAAAAGGGTAACTGCAAAGAAACGGTTTAACCCAGAAGAACTAAATTTGGTGAGCCAAGTGGGATTGGTGTACTGATCATTAAATGGAAGTATCATCAAGATGGGGTGAAAAAATGTTTGCTGAGATTTCAGGAAACTCGTAGTTTTTTGGAAGCTTGGCAACCCCTTTCAATGAAAGTGATTCTCGTCAGTCTCTGATTGGGGCTACTTCAATAGGACACAAACCATAGCAAAAGAACTTGGAAGTACATTATTGTGCCAAGTTTCAAAGAGCTAGCACAAACCGTGTTTGATTTAGAGTTCCAACTACATGTATCCATATAGGAGAAAACAGAGTGAAAACCTAAACATGAAAACGGTTACTGGAAAGTAACGGTTAAACTTAGAAGAACGAAAATTGGTGAGCCAGTGGGAATCGTGTACTGATCATTAAATGAAAGTATCATCAAGATTGGGTGAAAAAATGTTTCCTGATATTTCAGGAAACTCGTAGTTTTTTGGAAGCTTGGCAACCCCTTTCAATGAAAGTGATTCTCGTCAGTCTCTGCTTGGGGCTACTTCAATAGGACACAAATCATAGCGATAGAACTTGGAACTACATTATTGTGCCAAGTTTCAAAGAGCTAGCACAAACCGTGTTTGATTTAGAGTTCCAACTACATGTATCCATATAGGAGAAAACAGAGTGAAACCTAAACATGAAAACGGTTACCGCAAAGGAACGGATTAACCTAGAAGAACGAAATTTGGTGAGCCAAGTGGGATTGGTGTACTGATCAATAAATGGAAGTATCATCAAGATTGGGTGAAAAAATGTTTGCTGAGATTTCAGGAAACTCGTAGTTTTTTGGAAGCTTGGCAACCCCTTTCAATGAAAGTGATTCTCGTCAGTCTCTGCTTGGGGCTACTTCAATAGGACACAAACCATAGCGATAGAACTTGGAACTACATTATTGTGCCAAGTTTCAAAGAGCTAGCACAAACCGTGTTTGATTTAGAGTTCCAACTACATGTATCCATATAGGAGAAAACAGAGTGAAACCTAAACATGAAAACGGTTATTGTAAAGGAACGGTTTAACCTAGAAGAACGAAATTTGTTGAGCCAAGTGGGATTGGTGTACTGATCATTAAAAGGAAGTATCATCAAGATGGGGTGAAAAAATGTTTGCTGAGATTTCAGGAAACTCGTAGTTTTTTGGAAGCTTGGCAACCCCTTTCAATGAAAGTGATTCGCGTGAGTCTCTGCTTGGGGCTACTTCAATAGGACACAAACCATAGCGATAGAACTTGGAACTACATTATTGTGCCAAGTTTCAAAGAGCTAGCACAAACCGTGTTTGATTTAGAGTTCCAACTACATGTATCCATATAGGAGAAAACAGAGTGAAACCTAAACATGAAAACGGTTACTGCAAAGGAATGGTTTAACCTAGAAGAACGAAATTTGGTGAGCCAAGTGGGATTGGTGTACTGATCATTAAATGGAAGTATCATCAAGATTGGGTGAAAAAATGTTTGCTGAGATTTCAGGAAACTCGTAGTTTTTTGGAAGCTTGGCAACCCCTATCAATGAAAGTGATTCTCGTCAGTCTCTGCTTGGGGCTACTTCAATAGGACACAAACCATAGCAATAGAACTTGGAACTACATTATTGTGCCAAGTTTCAAAGTGCTAGCACAAACCGTGTTTGATTTAGAGTTCCAACTACATGTATCCATATAGGAGAAAACAGAGTGAAACCTAAATATGAAAACGGTTACTGCAAAGGAACTGTTTAACCTAGAAGAATGAAATGTGTTGAGCCAAGTGGGATTGGTGTACTGATCATTAAATGGAAGTATCATCAAGATTGGGTGAAAAAAATGTTTGCTGAGATTTCAGGAAACTCGTAGTTTTTTGGAAGCTTGGCAACCCCTTTCAATGAAAGTGATTCTCGTCAGTCTCTGCTTGGGGCTACTTCAATAGGACACAAACCATAGCGATAGAACTTGGAACTACATTATTGTGCCAAGTTTCAAAGAGCTAGCACAAACCGTGTTTGATTTAGAGTTCCAACTACATGTATCCATATAGGAGAAAACAGAGTGAAACCTAAACATGAAAACGGTTACTGCAAAGGAACGTTTTAACGTAGAAGAACGAAATTTGGTGAGCGAACTGGGATTGGTGTACTGATCATTAAATGGAAGTATCATCAAGATGGGGTGAAAAAATGTTTGCTGAGATTTCAGGAAACTCGTAGTTTTTTGGAAGCTTGGCAACCCCTTTCAATGAAAGTGATTCTCGTCAGTCTCTGCTTGGGGCTACTTCAATAGGACACAAACCATAGCGATAGAACTTGGAACTACATTATTGTGCCATGTTTCAAAGAGCTAGCACAAACCGTGTTTGATTTAGAGTTCCAACTACATGTATCCATATAGGAGAAAACAGAGTGAAACCTAAACATGAAAACGGTTATTGTAAAGGAACGGTTAAACTAGAAGAACGAAATTTGTTGAGCCAAGTGGGATTGGTGTACTGATCATTAAATGGAAGTATCATCAAGATGGGGTGAAAAAATGTTTGCTGAGATTTCAGGAAACTCGTAGTTTTTTGGAAGGTTGGCAAGCCCTTTCAATGAAAGTGATTCTCGTCAGTCTCTGCTTGGGGCTACTTCAATAGGACACAAACCATAGCGATAGAACTTGGAACTACATTATTGTGCCAAGTTTCAAAGAGCTAGCATAAACCGTGTTTGATTTAGAGTTCCAACTACATGTATCCATATAGGAGAAAACAGAGTAAAACCTAAACATGAAAACGGTTACTGTAAAGGAACGGTTTAACCTAGAAGAACGAAATTTGGTGAGCCAACTGGGAAGGGTGTACTGATAAATAAGTGGAAGTATCATCAAGATTGGGTGAAAAAATGTTTGCTGAGATTTGAGGAAACTCGTAGTTTTTTGGAAGCTTGGCAACCCCTTTCAATGAAAGTGATTCTTGTCAGTCTCTGCTTGGGGCTACTTCAATAGGACACAAACCATAGCAATAGAACTTGGAACTACATTCTTGTGCCAAGTTTCAAAGAGCTAGCACAAACCGTGTTTGATTTAGAGTTCCAACTACATGTATCCATATAGGAGAAAACAGAGTGAAACCTAAATATGAAAACGGTTACTGCAAAGGAACGGTTTAACCTAGAAGAATGAAATGTGGTGAGCCAAGTGGGATTGGTGTACTGACCATTAAATGGAAGTATCATCAAGATTGGGTGAAAAAATGTTTGCTGAGATTTCAGGAAACTCGTAGTTTTTTGGAAGCTTGGCAACCCCTTTCAATGAAAGTTATTCTCGTCAGTCTCTGCTTGGGGCTACTTCAATAGGACACAAACCATAGCGATAGAACTTGGAACTACATTATTGTGCCAAGTTTCAAAGAGCTAGCACAAACCGTGTTTGATTTAGAGTTCCAACTACATGTATCCATATAGGAGAAAACAGAGTGAAACCTAAACATGAAAACTTTTACTGGAAAGTAACAGTTAAACCTAGAAGAACGAAAATTGGTGAGCCAGTGGGAATCGTGTACTGATCATTAAATGAAAGTATCATCAAGATTGGGTGAAAAAATGTTTGCTGATATTTCAGGAAACTCGTAGTTTTTTGGAAGCTTGGCAACCCCTTTCAATGAAAGTGATTCTCGTCAGTCTCTGCTTGGGGCTACTTCAATAGGACACAAATCATAGCGATAGAACTTGGAACTACATTATTGTGCCAAGTTTCAAAGAGCTAGCACAAACCGTGTTTGATTTAGAGTTCCAAATACATGTATCCATATAGGAGAAAACAGAGTGAATCCTAAACATGAAAACGGTTACTGCAAAGGAACGTTTTAACGTAGAAGAACGAAATTTGGTGAGCCAAGTGGGATTGGTGTACTGATCATTAAATGGAAGTATCATCAAGATTGGGTGAAAAAATGTTTGCTGAGATTTCAGGAAACTCGTAGTTTTTTGGAAGCTTGGCAACCCCTTTCAATGAAAGTGATTCTCGTCAGTCTCTGCATGGGGCTACTTCAATAGGACACAAACCATAGCGATAGAACTTGGAACTACATTATTGTGCCAAGTTTCAAAGAGCTAGCATAAACCGTGTTTGATTTAGAGTTCCAACTGCATGTATCCATATAGGAGAAAACAGAGTGAAACCTAAACATGAAAACGGTTACTGCAAAGAAACGGTTTAACCTAGAAGAACGAAATTTGGTGAGCCAAGTGGGATTGGTGTACTGATCATTAAATGGAAGTATCATCAAGATTGGGTGAAAAAATGTTTGCTGAGATTTCAGGAAACTCGTAGTTTTTTGGAAGCTTGGCAACCCCTTTCAATGAAAGTGATTCTCGTCAGTCTCTGCTTGGGGCTACTTCAATAGGACACAAACCATAGCGAAAGAACTTGGAACTACATTATTGTGCCAAGTTTCAAAGAGCTAGCACAAACCGTGTTTGATTTAGAGTTCCAACTACATGTATCCATATAGGAGAAAACAGAGTGAAACCTAAACATGAAAACGGTTACTGGAAAGGAACGGTTTAACTTAGAAGAACGAAATTTGGTGAGCCAGTGGGATTGGTGTACTGATCATTAAATGGAAGTATCATCAAGATTGGGTGAAAAAATGTTTCCTGAGATTTCAGGAAACTCGTAGTTTTTTGGAAGCTTGGCAACCCCTTTCAATGAAAGTGATTCTCGTCAGTCTCTGCTTGGGGCTACTTCAATAGGACACAAACCATAGCGATAGAACTTGGAACTACATTATTGTGCCAAGTTTCAAAGAGCTAGCACAAACCGTGTTTGATTTAGAGTTCCAACTACATGTATCCATATAGGAGAAAACAGAGTGAAACCTAAACATGAAAACGGTTACTGCAAAGGAACGGATTAACCTAGAAGAACGAAATTTGGTGAGCCAAGTGGGATTGGTGTACTGATCAATAAATGGAAGTATCATCAAGATTGGGTGAAAAAATGTTTGCTGAGATTTCAGGAAACTCGTAGTTTTTTGGAAGCTTGGCAACCCCTTTCAATGAAAGTGATTCTCGTCAGTCTCTGCTTGGGGCTACTTCAATAGGACACAAACCATAGCGATAGAACTTGGAACTACATTATTGTGCCAAGTTTCAAAGAGCTAGCACAAACCGTGTTTGATTTAGAGTTCCAACTACATGTATCCATATAGGAGAAAACAGAGTGAAACCTAAACATGAAAACGGTTACTGTAAAGGAACGGTTTAACCTAGAAGAACGAAATTTGGTGAGCCAAGTGGGATTGGTGTACTGATCATTAAATGGAAGTATCATCAAGATTGGGTGAAAAAATGTTTGCTGAGATTTCAGGAAACTCGTAGTTTTTTGGAAGCTTGGCAACCCCTTTCAATGAAAGTGATTCGCGTCAGTCTCTGCTTGGGGCTACTTCAATAGGACACAAACCATAGCGATAGAACTTGGAACTACATTATTGTGCCAAGTTTCAAAGAGCTAGCACAAACCGTGTTTGATTTAGAGTTCCAACTACATGTATCCATATAGGAGAAAACAGAGTGAAACCTAAACATGAAAACGGTTACTGCAAAGGAACGGTTTAACCTAGAAGAACGAAATTTGGTGAGCCAAGTGGGATTGGTGTACTGATCATTAAATGGAAGTATCATCAAGATTGGGTGAAAAAATGTTTGCTGAGATTTCAGGAAACTCGTAGTTTTTTGGAAGCTTGGCAACCCCTTTCAATGAAAGTGATTCTCGTCAGTCTCTGCTTGGGGCTACTTCAATAGGACACAAACCATAGCGATAGAACTTGGAACTACATTATTGTGCCAAGTTTCAAAGTGCTAGCACAAACCGTGTTTGATTTAGAGTTCCAACTACATGTATCCATATAGGAGAAAACAGAGTGAAACCTAAACATGAAAACGGTTACTGTAAAGGAACGGTTTAACCTAGAAGAACGAAATTTGTTGAGCCAAGTGGGATTGGTGTACTGATCATTAAATGGAAGTATCATCAAGATTGGGTGAAAAAATGTTTGCTGAGATTTCAGGAAACTCGTAGTTTTTTGGAAGCTTGGCAACCCCTTTCAATGAAAGTGATTCTCGTCAGTCTCTGCTTGGGGCTACTTCAATAGGACACAAACCATAGCGATAGAACTTGGAACTACATTATTGTGCCAAGTTTCAAAGAGCTAGCACAAACCGTGTTTTGATTTAGAGTTCCAACTACATGTATCCATATAGGAGAAAACAGAGTGAAACCTAAACATGAAAACGGTTACTGCAAAGGAACGTTTTAACGTAGAAGAACGAAATTTGGTGAGCGAACTGGGATTGGTGTACTGATCATTAAATGGAAGTATCATCAAGATGGGGTGAAAAAATGTTTGCTGAGATTTCAGGAAACTCGTAGTTTTTTGGAAGCTTGGCAACCCCTTTCAATGAAAGTGATTCTCGTCAGTCTCTGCTTGGGGCTACTTCAATAGGACACAAACCATAGCGATAGAACTTGGAACTACATTATTGTGCCATGTTTCAAAGAGCTAGCACAAACCGTGTTTGATTTAGAGTTCCAACTACATGTATCCATATAGGAGAAAACAGAGTGAAACCTAAACATGAAAACGGTTATTGTAAAGGAACGGTTTAAACTAGAAGAACGAAATTTGTTGAGCCAAGTGGGATTGGTGTACTGATCATTAAATGGAAGTATCATCAAGATGGGGTGAAAAAATGTTTGCTGAGATTTCAGGAAACTCGTAGTTTTTTGGAAGGTTGGCAAGCCCTTTCAATGAAAGTGATTCTCGTCAGTCTCTGCTTGGGGCTACTTCAATAGGACACAAACCATAGCGATAGAACTTGGAACTACATTATTGTGCCAAGTTTCAAAGAGCTAGCATAAACCGTGTTTGATTTAGAGTTCCAACTACATGTATCCATATAGGAGAAAACAGAGTAAAACCTAAACATGAAAACGGTTACTGTAAAGGAACGGTTTAACCTAGAAGAACGAAATTTGGTGAGCCAACTGGGAAGGGGTGTACTGATAAATAAGTGGAAGTATCATCAAGATTGGGTGAAAAAATGTTTGCTGAGATTTGAGGAAACTCGTAGTTTTTTGGAAGCTTGGCAAC
>NW_027553451.1:0-38541 GCF_045843805.1 Urocitellus parryii
AGAACGAAATTTGGTGAGCGAAGTGGGGACTGGTGTACTGATCATTCCCTGCAAGTATCATCAGATTAGGTGCAAAAATGTTTGCTGAGATTTCAGGAAACTCGTAGTTTTTTGGAAGCTTGGCAACCCCTTTCAATGAAAGTGATTCTCGTCAGTCTCTGCTTGGGGCTACTTCAATATGACACAAATCATAGCGATAGAACTTGGAACTACATTATTGTGCCAAGATCCAAAGAGCTAGCACAAACCGTGTTTGATTTAGAGTTCCAACTACATGTATCCATATAGGAGAAAACAGAGTGAAACCTAAAAATGAAAACGGTTACTGTAAAGGAACGGTTTAACCTAGAAGAACGAAATTTGGTGAGCCAATTGGGACTGGTGTACTGATCATTCCCTGCAAGTATCATCAAGATTGGGTGAAAAAAATGTTTGCTGAGATTTCAGGAAACTCGTAGTTTTTTGGAAGCTTGGCAACCCCTTTCAATGAAAGTGATTCTCGTCAGTCTCTGCTTGCGGCTACTTCAACAGGACACAAACCATAGCGATAGAACTTGGAACTACATTATTGTGCCAAGTTTCAAAGAGCTAGCACAAACCGTGTTTGATTTAGAGTTACAACAACATGTATCCATATAGGAGAAAACAGAGTGAAACCTAAACATGAAAACGGTTCCGGTAAAGGAACGGTTTAACCTAGAAGAACGAAATTTGGTGAGCCAATTGGGACTGGTGTACTGATCATTGCCTGCAAGTATCATCAAGATTGGGTGAAAAAATGTTTGCTGAGATTTCAGGAAACTCGTAGTTTTTTGGAAGCTTGGCAACCACTTTGAATGAAAGTGATTCTCGTCAGTCTCTGCTTGGGGCTACTTTAATAGGACACAAACCATAGTGATAGAACTTGGAACTACATTATTGTGCCAAGTTCCAAAGAGCTAGCACAAACCGTGTTTGATTTAGAGTTCCAACTACATGTATCCATATAGGAGAAAACAGAGTGAAACCTAAACATGAAAACGGTTACTGCAAAGGAACGGTTTAACCTAGAAGAACGAAATTTGGTGAGCCAAGTGGGATTGGTGTACTGATCATTACCTGCAAGTATCATCAAGATTGGGTGAAAAAATGTTTGCTCAGATTCAGGAAATCATAGATTTTTGGAATCTTGGCAACCCCTTTCAATGAAAGTGATTCTCGTCAGTCTCTGCTTGGTGCTACTTCAATAGGACACAAACCATAGCGATAGGACTTGGAACTACATTATTGTGGCAAGTTCCAAAGAGCTAGCAAAAACCGTGTTTGATTTAGAGTTCCAACTACATGTATCCATATAGGAGAAAACAGAGTGAAACCTAAAAATGAAAACGGTTCCGGTAAAGGAACGGTTTAACCTAGAAGAACGAAATTTGGTGAGCCAATTGGGACTGGTGTACTGATCATTGCCTGCAAGTATCATCAAGATTGGGTGAAAAAATGTTTGCTGAGATATCAGGAAACTCGTAGTTTTTTGGAAGCTTGGCAACCACTTTCAATGAAAGTGATTCTCGTCAGTCTCTGCTTGGGGCGACTTCAATAGGACACAAACCATAGTGATAGAACATGGAACTACATTATTGTGCCAAGGTCCAAAGAGCTAGCACAAACCGTGTTTGATTTAGAGTTCCAACTACATGTATCCATATAGGAGAAAACAGAGTGAAACCTAAAAATGAAAACGGTTACTGCAAAGGAACGGTTTAACCTAGAAGAACGAAATTTGGTGAGCCAATTGGGACTGGTGTACTGATCATTGCCTGCAAGTATCATCAAGATTGGGTGAAAAAATGTTTGCTGAGATTTCAGGAAACTCGTAGTTTTTTGGAAGCTTGGCAACCCCTTTCAATGAAAGTGATTCTCGTCAGTCTCTGCTTGGTGCTACTTCAATAGGACACAAACAATAGCGATAGGACTTGGAACTACATTATTGTGGCAAGTTCCAAAGAGCTAGCAAAAACCGTGTTTGATTTAGAGTTCCAACTACATGTATCCATATAGGAGAAAACAGAGTGAAACCTAAACATGAAAACGGTTACTGCAAAGGAACGGTGTAACCTAGAAGAACGAAATTTGGTGAGCGAAGTGGGACTGGTGTACTGATCATTCCCTGCAAGTATCATCAGATTAGGTGCAAAAATGTTTGCTGAGATTTCAGGAAACTCGTAGTTTTTTGGAAGCTTGGCAACCCCTTTCAATGAAAGTGATTCTCGTCAGTCTCTGCTTGGGGCTACTTCAATATGACACAAATCATAGCGATAGAACTTGGAACTACATTATTGTGCCAAGATCCAAAGAGCTAGCACAAACCGTGTTTGATTTAGAGTTCCAACTACATGTATCCATATAGGAGAAAACAGAGTGAAACCTAAACATGAAAACGGTTACTGCAAAGGAACGGTTTAACCTAGAAGAACGAAATTTGGTGAGCCGATTGGGATTGGTGTACTGATCACTACCTGCAAGTATCATCAAGATTGGGTTAAAACATGTTTGCTCAGATTCAGGAAATCATAGATTTTTGGAAACTTGGCAACCCCTTTCAATGAAAGTGATTCTCATCAGTCTCTGCTTGGTGCTACTTCAATAGGACACAAACCATAGCGATAGGACTTGGAACTACATTATTGTGGCAAGTTCCAAAGAGCTAGCAAAAACCGTGTTTAATTTAGAGTTCCAACTACATGTATCCATATAGGAGAAAACAGAGTGAAACCTAAACATGAAAACGGTTACTGCAAATTAACGGTGTAACCTAGAAGAACGAAATTTGGTGAGCGAAGTGGGACTGGTGTACTGATCATTCCCTGCAAGTATCATCAGATTAGGTGCAAAAATGTTTGCTGAGATTTCAGGAAACTCGTAGTTTTTTGGAAGCTTGGCAACCCCTTTCAATGAAAGTGATTCTCGTCAGTCTCTGCTTGGGGCTACTTCAATAGGACACAAATCATAGCGATAGAACTTGGAACTACATTATTGTGCCAAGATCCAAAGAGCTAGCACAAACCGTGTTTGATTTAGAGTTCCAACTACATGTATCCATATAGGAGAAAACAGAGTGAAACCTAAACATGAAAACGGTTCCGGTAAAGGAACGGTTTAACCTAGAAGAACGAAATTTGGTGAGCCAATTGGGACTGGTGTACTGATCATTGCCTGCAAGTATCATCAAGATTGGGTGAAAAAATGTTTGCTGAGATTTCAGGAAACTCGTAGTTTTTTGGAAGCTTGGCAACCACTTTGAATGAAAGTGATTCTCGTCAGTCTCTGCTTGGGGCTACTTTAATAGGACACAAACCATAGTGATAGAACTTGGAACTACATTATTGTGCCAAGTTCCAAAGAGCTAGCACAAACCGTGTTTGATTTAGAGTTCCAACTACATGTATCCATATAGGAGAAAACAGAGTGAAACCTAAACATGAAAACGGTTACTGCAAAGGAACGGTTTAACCTAGAAGAACGAAATTTGGTGAGCCAAGTGGGATTGGTGTACTGATCATTACCTGCAAGTATCATCAAGATTGGGTGAAAAAATGTTTGCTCAGATTCAGGAAATCATAGATTTTTGGAATCTTGGCAACCCCTTTCAATGAAAGTGATTCTCGTCAGTCTCTGCTTGGTGCTACTTCAATAGGACACAAACCATAGCGATAGGACTTGGAACTACATTATTGTGGCAAGTTCCAAAGAGCTAGCAAAAACCGTGTTTGATTTAGAGTTCCAACTACATGTATCCATATAGGAGAAAACAGAGTGAAACCTAAAAATGAAAACGGTTCCGGTAAAGGAACGGTTTAACCTAGAAGAACGAAATTTGGTGAGCCAATTGGGACTGGTGTACTGATCATTGCCTGCAAGTATCATCAAGATTGGGTGAAAAAATGTTTGCTGAGATATCAGGAAACTCGTAGTTTTTTGGAAGCTTGGCAACCACTTTCAATGAAAGTGATTCTCGTCAGTCTCTGCTTGGGGCGACTTCAATAGGACACAAACCATAGTGATAGAACATGGAACTACATTATTGTGCCAAGGTCCAAAGAGCTAGCACAAACCGTGTTTGATTTAGAGTTCCAACTACATGTATCCATATAGGAGAAAACAGAGTGAAACCTAAAAATGAAAACGGTTACTGCAAAGGAACGGTTTAACCTAGAAGAACGAAATTTGGTGAGCCAATTGGGACTGGTGTACTGATCATTGCCTGCAAGTATCATCAAGATTGGGTGAAAAAATGTTTGCTGAGATTTCAGGAAACTCGTAGTTTTTTGGAAGCTTGGCAACCCCTTTCAATGAAAGTGATTCTCGTCAGTCTCTGCTTGGTGCTACTTCAATAGGACACAAACAATAGCGATAGGACTTGGAACTACATTATTGTGGCAAGTTCCAAAGAGCTAGCAAAAACCGTGTTTGATTTAGAGTTCCAGCTACATGTATCCATATAGGAGAAAACAGAGTGAAACCTAAACATGAAAACGGTTACTGCAAAGGAACGGTGTAACCTAGAAGAACGAAATTTGGTGAGCGAAGTGGGACTGGTGTACTGATCATTCCCTGCAAGTATCATCAGATTAGGTGCAAAAATGTTTGCTGAGATTTCAGGAAACTCGTAGTTTTTTGGAAGCTTGGCAACCCCTTTCAATGAAAGTGATTCTCGTCAGTCTCTGCTTGGGGCTACTTCAATATGACACAAATCATAGCGATAGAACTTGGAACTACATTATTGTGCCAAGATCCAAAGAGCTAGCACAAACCGTGTTTGATTTAGAGTTCCAACTACATGTATCCATATAGGAGAAAACAGAGTGAAACCTAAACATGAAAACGGTTACTGCAAAGGAACGGTTTAACCTAGAAGAACGAAATTTGGTGAGCCGATTGGGATTGGTGTACTGATCACTACCTGCAAGTATCATCAAGATTGGGTTAAAAAATGTTTGCTCAGATTCAGGAAATCATAGATTTTTGGAAACTTGGCAACCCCTTTCAATGAAAGTGATTCTCATCAGTCTCTGCTTGGTGCTACTTCAATAGGACACAAACCATAGCGATAGGACTTGGAACTACATTATTGTGGCAAGTTCCAAAGAGCTAGCAAAAACCGTGTTTAATTTAGAGTTCCAACTACATGTATCCATATAGGAGAAAACAGAGTGAAACCTAAACATGAAAACGGTTACTGCAAATTAACGGTGTAACCTAGAAGAACGAAATTTGGTGAGCGAAGTGGGACTGGTGTACTGATCATTCCCTGCAAGTATCATCAGATTAGGTGCAAAAATGTTTGCTGAGATTTCAGGAAACTCGTAGTTTTTTGGAAGCTTGGCAACCCCTTTCAATGAAAGTGATTCTCGTCAGTCTCTGCTTGGGGCTACTTCAATAGGACACAAATCATAGCGATAGAACTTGGAACTACATTATTGTGCCAAGATCCAAAGAGCTAGCACAAACCGTGTTTGATTTAGAGTTCCAACTACATGTATCCATATAGGAGAAAACAGAGTGAAACCTAAAAATGAAAACGGTTCCTGTAAAGGAACGGTTTAACCTAGAAGAACGAAATTTGGTGAGCCAATTGGGACTGGTGTACTGATCATTGCCTGCAAGTATCATCAAGATTGGGTAAAAAAATGTTTGCTGAGATTTCAGGAAACTCGTAGTTTTTTGGAAGCTTGGCAACCACTTTCAATGAAAGTGATTCTCGTCAGTATCTGCTTGGGGCTACTTCAATAGGACACAAACCATAGTGATAGAACTTGGAACTACATTATTGTGCCAAGTTCCAAAGAGCTAGCACAAACCGTGTTTGATTTAGAGTTCCAACTACATGTATCCATATAGGAGAAAACAGAGTGAAACCTAAACATGAAAACGGTTACTGCAAAGGAACGGTTTAACCTAGAAGAACGAAATTTGGTGAGCCAAGTGGGATTGGTGTACTGATCATTACCTGCAAGTATCATCAAGATTGGGTGAAAAAATGTTTGCTCAGATTCAGGAAATCATAGATTTTTGGAATCTTGGCAACCCCTTTCAATGAAAGTGATTCTCGTCAGTCTCTGCTTGGTGCTACTTCAATAGGACACAAACCATAGCGATAGGACTTGGAACTACATTATTGTGGCAAGTTCCAACGAGCTAGCAAAAACCGTGTTTGATTTAGAGTTCCAACTACATGTATCCATATAGGAGAAAACAGAGTGAAACCTAAACATGAAAACGGTTACTGCAAAGGAACGGTGTAACCTAGAAGAACGAAATTTGGTGAGCGAAGTGGGACTGGTGTACTGATCATTCCCTGCAAGTATCATCAGATTAGGTGCAAAAATGTTTGCTGAGATTTCAGGAAACTCGTAGTTTTTTGGAAGCTTGGCAACCCCTTTCAATGAAAGTGATTCTCTTCAGTCTCTGCTTGGGGCTACTTCAATATGACACAAATCATAGCGATAGAACTTGGAACTATATTATTGTGTCAAGGTCCAAAGAGCTAGCACAAACCGTGTTTGATTTAGAGTTCCAACTACATGTATCCATATAGGAGAAAACAGAGTGAAACCTAAAAATGAAAATGGTTACTGCAAAAGAACGGTTTAACCTAGAAGAACGAAATTTGGTGAGCCAATTGGGACTGGTGTACTGATCATTCCCTGCAAGTATCATCAAGATTGGGTGAAAAAAATGTTTGCTGAGATTTCAGGAAACTCGTAGTTTTTTGGAAGCTTGGCAACCCCTTTCAATGAAAGTGATTCTCGTCAGTCTCTGCTTGGGGCTACTTCAATAGGACACAAACCATAGCGATAGAACTTGGAACTACATTATTGTGCCAAGTTTCAAATAGCTAGCACAAACCGCGTTTGATTTAGAGTTACAACAACATGTATCCATATAGGAGAAAACAGAGTGAAACCTAAACATGAAAACGGTTACTGCAAAGGAACGGTTTAACCTAGAAGAACGAAATTTGGTGAGCCGATTGGGATTGGTGTACTGATCACTACCTGCAAGTATCATCAAGATTGGGTGAAAAAATGTTTGCTCAGATTCAGGAAATCATAGATTTTTGGAATCTTGGCAACCCCTTTCAATGAAAGTGATTCTCGTCAGTCTCTGCTTGGTGCTACTTCAATAGGACACAAACCATAGCGATAGGACTTGGAACTACATTATTGTGGCAAGTTCCAAAGAGCTAGCAAAAACCGTGTTTGATTTAGAGTTCCAACTACATGTATCCATATAGGAGAAAACAGAGTGAAACCTAAACATGAAAACGGTTACTGCAAATTAACGGTGTAACCTAGAAGAACGAAATTTGGTGAGCGAAGTGGGACTGGTGTACTGATCATTCTCTGCAAGTATCATCAGATTAGGTGCAAAAATGTTTGCTGAGATTTCAGGAAACTCGTAGTTTTTTGGAAGCTTGGCAACCCCTTTCAATGAAAGTGATTCTCGTCAGTCTCTGCTTGGGGCTACTTCAATATGACACAAATCATAGCGATAGAACTTGGAACTACATTATTGTGCCAAGATCCAAAGAGCTAGCACAAACCGTGTTTGATTTAGAGTTCCAACTACATGTATCCATATAGGAGAAAACAGAGTGAAACCTAAAAATGAAAACGGTTACTGTAAAGGAACGGTTTAACCTAGAAGAACGAAATTTGGTGAGCCAATTGGGACTGGTGTACTGATCATTCCCTGCAAGTATCATCAAGATTGGGTGAAAAAATGTTTGCTGAGATTTCAGGAAACTCGTAGTTTTTTGGAAGCTTGGCAACCCCTTTCAATGAAAGTGATTCTCGTCAGTCTCTGCTTGCGGCTACTTCAATAGGACACAAACCATAGCGATAGAACTTGGAACTACATTATTGTGCCAAGTTTCAAAGAGCTAGCACAAACCGTGTTTGATTTAGAGTTACAACAACATGTATCCATATAGGAGAAAACAGAGTGAAACCTAAACATGAAAACGGTTCCGGTAAAGGAACGGTTTAACCTAGAAGAACGAAATTTGGTGAGCCAATTGGGACTGGTGTACTGATCATTGCCTGCAAGTATCATCAAGATTGGGTGAAAAATGTTTGCTGAGATTTCAGGAAACTCGTAGTTTTTTGGAAGCTTGGCAACCACTTTCAATGAAAGTGATTCTCGTCAGTCTCTGCTTGGGGCTACTTTAATAGGACACAAACCATAGTGATAGAACTTGGAACTACATTATTGTGCCAAGTTCCAAAGAGCTAGCACAAACCGTGTTTGATTTAGAGTTCCAACTACATGTATCCATATAGGAGAAAACAGAGTGAAACCTAAACATGAAAACGGTTACTGCAAAGGAACGGTTTAACCTAGAAGAACGAAATTTGGTGAGCCAAGTGGGATTGGTGTACTGATCATTACCTGCAAGTATCATAAAGATTGGGTGAAAAAATGTTTGCTCAGATTCAGGAAATCATAGATTTTTGGAATCTTGGCAACCCCTTTCAATGAAAGTGATTCTCGTCAGTCTCTGCTTGGTGCTACTTCAATAGGACACAAACCATAGCGATAGGACTTGGAACTACATTATTGTGGCAAGTTCCAAAGAGCTAGCAAAAACCGTGTTTGATTTAGAGTTCCAACTACATGTATCCATATAGGAGAAAACAGAGTGAAACCTAAAAATGAAAACGGTTCCGGTAAAGGAACGGTTTAACCTAGAAGAACGAAATTTGGTGAGCCAATTGGGACTGGTGTACTGATCATTGCCTGCAAGTATCATCAAGATTGGGTGAAAAAATGTTTGCTGAGATTTCAGGAAACTCGTAGTTTTTTGGAAGCTTGGCAACCACTTTCAATGAAAGTGATTCTCGTCACTCTCTGCTTGGGGCGACTTCAATAGGACACAAACCATAGTGATAGAACATGGAACTACATTATTGTGCCAAGGTCCAAAGAGCTAGCACAAACCGTGTTTGATTTAGAGTTCCAACTACATGTATCCATATAGGAGAAAACAGAGTGAAACCTAAAAATGAAAACGGTTACTGCAAAGGAACGGTTTAACCTAGAAGAACGAAATTTGGTGAGCCAATTGGGACTGGTGTACTGATCATTGCCTGCAAGTATCATCAAGATTGGGTGAAAAAATGTTTGCTGAGATTCAGGAAATCATAGATTTTTGGAATCTTGGCAACCCCTTTCAATGAAAGTGATTCTCATCAGTCTCTGCTTGGTGCTACTTCAATAGGACACAAACCATAGCGATAGGACTTGGAACTACATTATTGTGGCAAGTTCCAAAGAGCTAGCAAAAACCGTGTTTAATTTAGAGTTCCAACTACATGTATCCATATAGGAGAAAACAGAGTGAAACCTAAACATGAAAACGGTTACTGCAAATTAACGGTGTAACCTAGAAGAACGAAATTTGGTGAGCGAAGTGGGACTGGTGTACTGATCATTCCCTGCAAGTATCATCAGATTAGGTGCAAAAATGTTTGCTGAGATTTCAGGAAACTCGTAGTTTTTTGGAAGCTTGGCAACCCCTTTCAATGAAAGTGATTCTCGTCAGTCTCTGCTTGGGGCTACTTCAATAGGACACAAATCATAGCGATAGAACTTGGAACTACATTATTGTGCCAAGATCCAAAGAGCTAGCACAAACCGTGTTTGATTTAGAGTTCCAACTACATGTATCCATATAGGAGAAAACAGAGTGAAACCTAAAAATGAAAACGGTTCCTGTAAAGGAACGGTTTAACCTAGAAGAACGAAATTTGGTGAGCCAATTGGGACTGGTGTACTGATCATTGCCTGCATGTATCATCAAGATTGGGTAAAAAAATGTTTGCTGAGATTTCAGGAAACTCGTAGTTTTTTGGAAGCTTGGCAACCACTTTCAATGAAAGTGATTCTCGTCAGTATCTGCTTGGGGCTACTTCAATAGGACACAAACCATAGTGATAGAACTTGGAACTACATTATTGTGCCAAGTTCCAAAGAGCTAGCACAAACCGTGTTTGATTTAGAGTTCCAACTACATGTATCCATATAGGAGAAAACAGAGTGAAACCTAAACATGAAAACGGTTACTGCAAAGGAACGGTTTAACCTAGAAGAACGAAATTTGGTGAGCCAAGTGGGATTGGTGTACTGATCATTACCTGCAAGTATCATCAAGATTGGGTGAAAAAATGTTTGCTCAGATTCAGGAAATCATAGATTTTTGGAATCTTGGCAACCCCTTTCAATGAAAGTGATTCTCGTCAGTCTCTGCTTGGTGCTACTTCAATAGGACACAAACCATAGCGATAGGACTTGGAACTACATTATTGTGGCAAGTTCCAACGAGCTAGCAAAAACCGTGTTTGATTTAGAGTTCCAACTACATGTATCCATATAGGAGAAAACAGAGTGAAACCTAAAAATGAAAATGGTTACTGCAAAAGAACGGTTTAACCTAGAAGAACGAAATTTGGTGAGCCAATTGGGACTGGTGTACTGATCATTCCCTGCAAGTATCATCAAGATTGGGTGAAAAAAATGTTTGCTGAGATTTCAGGAAACTCGTAGTTTTTTGGAAGCTTGGCAACCCCTTTAAATGAAAGTGATTTTCGTCAGTCTCTGCTTGGGGCTACTTCAATAGGACACAAACCATAGCGATAGAACTTGGAACTACATTATTGTGCCAAGTTTCAAATAGCTAGCACAAACCGTGTTTGATTTAGAGTTACAACAACATGTATCCATATAGGAGAAAACAGAGTGAAACCTAAACATGAAAACGGTTACTGCAAAGGAACGGTTTAACCTAGAAGAACGAAATTTGGTGAGCCGATTGGGATTGGTGTACTGATCACTACCTGCAAGTATCATCAAGATTGGGTGAAAAAATGTTTGCTCAGATTCAGGAAATCATAGATTTTTGGAATCTTGGCAACCCCTTTCAATGAAAGTGATTCTCGTCAGTCTCTGCTTGGTGCTACTTCAATAGGACACAAACCATAGCGATAGGACTTGGAACTACATTATTGTGGCAAGTTCCAAAGAGCTAGCAAAAACCGTGTTTGATTTAGAGTTCCAACTACATGTATCCATATAGGAGAAAACAGAGTGAAACCTAAACATGAAAACGGTTACTGCAAATTAACGGTGTAACCTAGAAGAACGAAATTTGGTGAGCGAAGTGGGACTGGTGTACTGATCATTCCCTGCAAGTATC
Organism: Urocitellus parryii; assembly: GCF_045843805.1. Taxonomy (NCBI): domain Eukaryota; kingdom Metazoa; phylum Chordata; class Mammalia; order Rodentia; family Sciuridae; genus Urocitellus; species Urocitellus parryii. The sequence goes on from NW_027553451.1 coordinate 11,234, forward strand.
ATCAGATTAGGTGCAAAAATGTTTGCTGAGATTTCAGGAAACTCGTAGTTTTTTGGAAGCTTGGCAACCCCTTTCAATGAAAGTGATTCTCGTCAGTCTCTGCTTGCGGCTACTTCAATAGGACACAAACCATAGCGATAGAACTTTGAACTACATTATTGTGCCAAGTTTCAAAGAGCTAGCACAAACCGTGTTTGATTTAGAGTTACAACAACATGTATCCATATAGGAGAAAACAGAGTGAAACCTAAACATGAAAACGGTTACTGCAAAGGAACGGTTTAACCTAGAAGAACGAAATTTGGTGAGCCAAGTGGGACTGGTGTACTGATCATTACCTGCAAGTATCATCAAGATTGGGTGAAAAAATGTTTGCTCAGATTCAGGAAATCATAGATTTTTGGAATCTTGGCAACCCCTTTCAATGAAAGTGATTCTCGTCAGTCTCTGCTTGGTGCTACTTCAATAGGACACAAACCATAGCGATAGGACTTGGAACTACATTATTGTGGCAAGTTCCAACGAGCTAGCAAAAACCGTGTTTGATTTAGAGTTCCAACTACATGTATCCATATAGGAGAAAACAGAGTGAAACCTAAAAATGAAAACGGTTCCGGTAAAGGAACGGTTTAACCTAGAAGAACGAAATTTGGTGAGCCAATTGGGACTGGTGTACTGATCATTGCCTGCAAGTATCATCAAGATTGGGTGAAAAAATGTTTGCTGAGATTTCAGGAAACTCGTAGTTTTTTGGAAGCTTGGCAACCACTTTCAATGAAAGTGATTCTCGTCAGTCTCTGCTTGGGGCGACTTCAATAGGACACAAACCATAGTGATAGAACATGGAACTACATTATTGTGCCAAGGTCCAAAGAGCTAGCACAAACCGTGTTTGATTTAGAGTTCCAACTACATGTATCCATATAGGAGAAAACAGAGTGAAACCTAAAAATGAAAACGGTTACTGCAAAGGAACGGTTTAACCTAGAAGAACGAAATTTGGTGAGCCAATTGGGACTGGTGTACTGATCATTGCCTGCAAGTATCATCAAGATTGGGTGAAAAAATGTTTGCTGAGATTTCAGGAAACTCGTAGTTTTTTGGAAGCTTGGCAACCCCTTTCAATGAAAGTGATTCTCGTCAGTCTCTGCTTGGTGCTACTTCAATAGGACACAAACAATAGCGATAGGACTTGGAACTACATTATTGTGGCAAGTTCCAAAGAGCTAGCAAAAACCGTGTTTGATTTAGAGTTCCAACTACATGTATCCATATAGGAGAAAACAGAGTGAAACCTAAACATGAAAACGGTTACTGCAAAGGAACGGTGTAACCTAGAAGAACGAAATTTGGTGAGCGAAGTGGGACTGGTGTACTGATCATTCCCTGCAAGTATCATCAGATTAGGTGCAAAAATGTTTGCTGAGATTTCAGGAAACTCGTAGTTTTTTGGAAGCTTGGCAACCCCTTTCAATGAAAGTGATTCTCGTCAGTCTCTGCTTGGGGCTACTTCAATATGACACAAATCATAGCGATAGAACTTGGAACTACATTATTGTGCCAAGATCCAAAGAGCTAGCACAAACCGTGTTTGATTTAGAGTTCCAACTACATGTATCCATATAGGAGAAAACAGAGTGAAACCTAAAAATGAAAACGGTTACTGTAAAGGAACGGTTTAACCTAGAAGAACGAAATTTGGTGAGCCGATTGGGATTGGTGTACTGATCACTACCTGCAAGTATCATCAAGATTGGGTTAAAAAATGTTTGCTCAGATTCAGGAAATCATAGATTTTTGGAATCTTGGCAACCCCTTTCAATGAAAGTGATTCTCATCAGTCTCTGCTTGGTGCTACTTCAATAGGACACAAACCATAGCGATAGGACTTGGAACTACATTATTGTGGCAAGTTCCAAAGAGCTAGCAAAAACCGTGTTTAATTTAGAGTTCCAACTACATGTATCCATATAGGAGAAAACAGAGTGAAACCTAAACATGAAAACGGTTACTGCAAATTAACGGTGTAACCTAGAAGAACGAAATTTGGTGAGCGAAGTGGGACTGGTGTACTGATCATTCCCTGCAAGTATCATCAGATTAGGTGCAAAAATGTTTGCTGAGATTTCAGGAAACTCGTAGTTTTTTGGAAGCTTGGCAACCCCTTTCAATGAAAGTGATTCTCGTCAGTCTCTGCTTGGGGCTACTTCAATAGGACACAAATCATAGCGATAGAACTTGGAACTACATTATTGTGCCAAGATCCAAAGAGCTAGCACAAACCGTGTTTGATTTAGAGTTCCAACTACATGTATCCATAAAGGAGAAAACAGAGTGAAACCTAAAAATGAAAACGGTTCCTGTAAAGGAACGGTTTAACCTAGAAGAACGAAATTTGGTGAGCCAATTGGGACTGGTGTACTGATCATTGCCTGCAAGTATCATCAAGATTGGGTAAAAAAATGTTTGCTGAGATTTCAGGAAACTCGTAGTTTTTTGGAAGCTTGGCAACCACTTTCAATGAAAGTGATTCTCGTCAGTATCTGCTTGGGGCTACTTCAATAGGACACAAACCATAGTGATAGAACTTGGAACTACATTATTGTGCCAAGTTCCAAAGAGCTAGCACAAACCGTGTTTGATTTAGAGTTCCAACTACATGTATCCATATAGGAGAAAACAGAGTGAAACCTAAACATGAAAACGGTTACTGCAAAGGAACGGTTTAACCTAGAAGAACGAAATTTGGTGAGCCAAGTGGGATTGGTGTACTGATCATTGCCTGCAAGTATCATCAAGATTGGGTGAAAAAATGTTTGCTCAGATTCAGGAAATCATAGATTTTTGGAATCTTGGCAACCCCTTTCAATGAAAGTGATTCTCGTCAGTCTCTGCTTGGTGCTACTTCAATAGGACACAAACCATAGCGATAGGACTTGGAACTACATTATTGTGGCAAGTTCCAACGAGCTAGCAAAAACCGTGTTTGATTTAGAGTTCCAACTACATGTATCCATATAGGAGAAAACAGAGTGAAACCTAAAAATGAAAATGGTTACTGCAAAAGAACGGTTTAACCTAGAAGAACGAAATTTGGTGAGCCAATTGGGACTGGTGTACTGATCATTCCCTGCAAGTATCATCAAGATTGGGTGAAAAAAATGTTTGCTGAGATTTCAGGAAACTCGTAGTTTTTTGGAAGCTTGGCAACCCCTTTAAATGAAAGTGATTCTCGTCAGTCTCTGCTTGGGGCTACTTCAATAGGACACAAACCATAGCGATAGAACTTGGAACTACATTATTGTGCCAAGTTTCAAATAGCTAGCACAAACCGTGTTTGATTTAGAGTTACAACAACATGTATCCATATAGGAGAAAACAGAGTGAAACCTAAACATGAAAACGGTTACTGCAAAGGAACGGTTTAACCTAGAAGAACGAAATTTGGTGAGCCGATTGGGATTGGTGTACTGATCACTACCTGCAAGTATCATCAAGATTGGGTGAAAAAATGTTTGCTCAGATTCAGGAAATCATAGATTTTTGGAATCTTGGCAACCCCTTTCAATGAAAGTGATTCTCGTCAGTCTCTGCTTGGTGCTACTTCAATAGGACACAAACCATAGCGATAGGACTTGGAACTACATTATTGTGGCAAGTTCCAAAGAGCTAGCAAAAACCGTGTTTGATTTAGAGTTCCAACTACATGTATCCATATAGGAGAAAACAGAGTGAAACCTAAACATGAAAACGGTTACTGCAAATTAACGGTGTAACCTAGAAGAACGAAATTTGGTGAGCGAAGTGGGACTGGTGTACTGATCATTCCCTGCAAGTATCATCAGATTAGGTGCAAAAATGTTTGCTGAGATTTCAGGAAACTCGTAGTTTTTTGGAAGCTTGGCAACCCCTTTCAATGAAAGTGATTCTCGTCAGTCTCTGCTTGGGGCTACTTCAATAGGACACAAATCATAGCGATAGAACTTGGAACTACATTATTGTGCCAAGATCCAAAGAGCTAGCACAAACCGTGTTTGATTTAGAGTTCCAACTACATGTATCCATATAGGAGAAAACAGAGTGAAACCTAAAAATGAAAACGGTTACTGTAAAGGAACGGTTTAACCTAGAAGAACGAAATTTGGTGAGCCAATTGGGACTGGTGTACTGATCATTCCCTGCAAGTATCATCAAGATTGGGTGAAAAAAATGTTTGCTGAGATTTCAGGAAACTCGTAGTTTTTTGGAAGCTTGGCAACCCCTTTCAATGAAAGTGATTCTCGTCAGTCTCTGCTTGCGGCTACTTCAATAGGACACAAACCATAGCGATAGAACTTTGAACTACATTATTGTGCCAAGTTTCAAAGAGCTAGCACAAACCGTGTTTGATTTAGAGTTACAACAACATGTATCCATATAGGAGAAAACAGAGTGAAACCTAAACATGAAAACGGTTACTGCAAAGGAACGGTTTAACCTAGAAGAACGAAATTTGGTGAGCCGATTGGGATTGGTGTACTGATCACTACCTGCAAGTATCATCAAGATTGGGTGAAAAAATGTTTGCTCAGATTCAGGAAATCATAGATTTTTGGAATCTTGGCAACCCCTTTCAATGAAAGTGATTCTCTTCAGTCTCTGCTTGGTGCTACTTCAATAGGACACAAACCATAGCGATAGGACTTGGAACTACATTATTGTGGCAAGTCCCAAAGAGCTAGCAAAAACCGTGTTTGATTTAGAGTTCCAACTACATGTATCCATATAGGAGAAAACAGAGTGAAACCTAAACATGAAAACGGTTACTGCAAAGGAACGGTTTAACCTAGAAGAACGAAATTTGGTGAGCCAAGTGGGACTGGTGTACTGATCATTACCTGCAAGTATCATCAAGATTGGGTGAAAAAATGTTTGCTCAGATTCAGGAAATCATAGATTTTTGGAATCTTGGCAACCCCTTTCAATGAAAGTGATTCTCGTCAGTCTCTGCTTGGTGCTACTTAAATAGGACACAAACCATAGCGATAGGACTTGGAACTACATTATTGTGGCAAGTTCCAAAGAGCTAGCAAAAACCGTGTTTGATTTAGAGTTCCAACTACATGTATCCATATAGGAGAAAACAGAGTGAAACCTAAACATGAAAACGGTTACTGCAAATTAACGGTGTAACCTAGAAGAACGAAATTTGGTGAGCGAAGTGGGACTGGTGTACTGATCATTCCCTGCAAGTATCATCAGATTAGGTGCAAAAATGTTTGCTGAGATTTCAGGAAACTCGTAGTTTTTTGGAAGCTTGGCAACCCCTTTCAATGAAAGTGATTCTCGTCAGTCTCTGCTTGGGGCTACTTCAATAGGACACAAATCATAGCGATAGAACTTGGAACTACATTATTGTGCCAAGATCCAAAGAGCTAGCACAAACCGTGTTTGATTTAGAGTTCCAACTACATGTATCCATATAGGAGAAAACAGAGTGAAACCTAAAAATGAAAACGGTTACTGTAAAGGAACGGTTTAACCTAGAAGAACGAAATTTGGTGAGCCAATTGGGACTGGTGTACTGATCATTCCCTGCAAGTATCATCAAGATTGGGTGAAAAAAATGTTTGCTGAGATTTCAGGAAACTCGTAGTTTTTTGGAAGCTTGGCAACCCCTTTCAATGAAAGTGATTCTCGTCAGTCTCTGCTTGCGGCTACTTCAATAGGACACAAACCATAGCGATAGAACTTGGAACTACATTATTGTGCCAAGTTTCAAAGAGCTAGCACAAACCGTGTTTGATTTAGAGTTACAACAACATGTATCCATATAGGAGAAAACAGAGTGAAACCTAAACATGAAACGGTTCCGGTAAAGGAACGGTTTAACCTAGAAGAACGAAATTTGGTGAGCCAATTGGGACTGGTGTACTGATCATTGCCTGCAAGTATCATCAAGATTGGGTGAAAAAATGTTTGCTGAGATTTCAGGAAACTCGTAGTTTTTTGGAAGCTTGGCAACCACTTTCAATGAAAGTGATTCTCGTCAGTCTCTGCTTGGGGCTACTTTAATAGGACACAAACCATAGTGATAGAACTTGGAACTACATTATTGTGCCAAGTTCCAAAGAGCTAGCACAAACCGTGTTTGATTTAGAGTTCCAACTACATGTATCCATATAGGAGAAAACAGAGTGAAACCTAAACATGAAAACGGTTACTGCAAAGGAACGGTTTAACCTAGAAGAACGAAATTTGGTGAGCCAAGTGGGATTGGTGTACTGATCATTACCTGCAAGTATCATCAAGATTGGGTGAAAAAATGTTTGCTCAGATTCAGGAAATCATAGATTTTTGGAATCTTGGCAACCCCTTTCAATGAAAGTGATTCTCGTCAGTCTCTGCTTGGTGCTACTTCAATAGGACACAAACCATAGCGATAGGACTTGGAACTACATTATTGTGGCAAGTTCCAAAGAGCTAGCAAAAACCGTGTTTGATTTAGAGTTCCAACTACATGTATCCATATAGGAGAAAACAGAGTGAAACCTAAAAATGAAAACGGTTCCGGTAAAGGAACGGTTTAACCTAGAAGAACGAAATTTGGTGAGCCAATTGGGACTGGTGTACTGATCATTGCCTGCAAGTATCATCAAGATTGGGTGAAAAAATGTTTGCTGAGATTTCAGGAAACTCGTAGTTTTTTGGAAGCTTGGCAACCACTTTCAATGAAAGTGATTCTCGTCAGTCTCTGCTTGGGGCGACTTCAATAGGACACAAACCATAGTGATAGAACATGGAACTACATTATTGTGCCAAGGTCCAAAGAGCTAGCACAAACCGTGTTTGATTTAGAGTTCCAACTACATGTATCCATATAGGAGAAAACAGAGTGAAACCTAAAAATGAAAACGGTTACTGCAAAGGAACGGTTTAACCTAGAAGAACGAAATTTGGTGAGCCAATTGGGACTGGTGTACAGATCATTGCCTGCAAGTATCATCAAGATTGGGTGAAAAAATGTTTGCTGAGATTTCAGGAAACTCGTAGTTTTTTGGAAGCTTGGCAACCCCTTTCAATGAAAGTGATTCTCGTCAGTCTCTGCTTGGTGCTACTTCAATAGGACACAAACAATAGCGATAGGACTTGGAACTACATTATTGTGGCAAGTTCCAAAGAGCTAGCAAAAACCGTGTTTGATTTAGAGTTCCAACTACATGTATCCATATAGGAGAAAACAGAGTGAAACCTAAACATGAAAACGGTTACTGCAAAGGAACGGTGTAACCTAGAAGAACGAAATTTGGTGAGCGAAGTGGGACTGGTGTACTGATCATTCCCTGCAAGTATCATCAGATTAGGTGCAAAAATGTTTGCTGAGATTTCAGGAAACTCGTAGTTTTTTGGAAGCTTGGCAACCCCTTTCAATGAAAGTGATTCTCGTCAGTCTCTGCTTGGGGCTACTTCAATAGGACACAAATCATAGCGATAGAACTTGGAACTACATTATTGTGCCAAGATCCAAAGAGCTAGCACAAACCGTGTTTGATTTAGAGTTCCAACTACATGTATCCATAAAGGAGAAAACAGAGTGAAACCTAAAAATGAAAACGGTTCCTGTAAAGGAACGGTTTAACCTAGAAGAACGAAATTTGGTGAGCCAATTGGGACTGGTGTACTGATCATTGCCTGCAAGTATCATCAAGATTGGGTAAAAAAATGTTTGCTGAGATTTCAGGAAACTCGTAGTTTTTTGGAAGCTTGGCAACCACTTTCAATGAAAGTGATTCTCGTCAGTATCTGCTTGGGGCTACTTCAATAGGACACAAACCATAGTGATAGAACTTGGAACTACATTATTGTGCCAAGTTCCAAAGAGCTAGCACAAACCGTGTTTGATTTAGAGTTCCAACTACATGTATCCATATAGGAGAAAACAGAGTGAAACCTAAACATGAAAACGGTTACTGCAAAGGAACGGTTTAACCTAGAAGAACGAAATTTGGTGAGCCGATTGGGATTGGTGTACTGATCACTACCTGCAAGTATCATCAAGATTGGGTGAAAAAATGTTTGCTCAGATTCAGGAAATCATAGATTTTTGGAATCTTGGCAACCCCTTTCAATGAAAGTGATTCTCGTCAGTCTCTGCTTGGTGCTACTTAAATAGGACACAAACCATAGCGATAGGACTTGGAACTACATTATTGTGGCAATTTCCAAAGAGCTAGCAAAAACCGTGTTTGATTTAGAGTTCCAACTACATGTATCCATATAGGAGAAAACAGAGTGAAACCTAAACATGAAAACGGTTACTGCAAATTAACGGTGTAACCTAGAAGAACGAAATTTGGTGAGCGAAGTGGGACTGGTGTACTGATCATTCCCTGCAAGTATCATCAGATTAGGTGCAAAAATGTTTGCTGAGATTTCAGGAAACTCGTAGTTTTTTGGAAGCTTGGCAACCCCTTTCAATGAAAGTGATTCTCGTCAGTCTCTGCTTGGGGCTACTTCAATATGACACAAATCATAGCGATAGAACTTGGAACTACATTATTGTGCCAAGATCCAAAGAGCTAGCACAAACCGTGTTTGATTTAGAGTTCCAACTACATGTATCCATATAGGAGAAAACAGAGTGAAACCTAAACATGAAAACGGTTCCGGTAAAGGAACGGTTTAACCTAGAAGAACGAAATTTGGTGAGCTAATTGGGACTGGTGTACTGATCATTGCCTGCAAGTATCATCAAGATTGGGTGAAAAAATGTTTGCTGAGATTTCAGGAAACTCGTAGTTTTTTGGAAGCTTGGCAACCACTTTCAATGAAAGTGATTCTCGTCAGTCTCTGCTTGGGGCTACTTTAATAGGACACAAACCATAGTGATAGAACTTGGAACTACATTATTGTGCTAAGTTCCAAAGAGCTAGCACAAACCGTGTTTGATTTAGAGTTCCAACTACATGTATCCATATAGGAGAAAACAGAGTGAAACCTAAACATGAAAACGGTTACTGCAAAGGAACGGTTTAACCTAGAAGAACGAAATTTGGTGAGCCAAGTGGGATTGGTGTACTGATCATTACCTGCAAGTATCATCAAGATTGGGTGAATAAATGTTTGCTCAGATTCAGGAAATCATAGATTTTTGGAATCTTGGCAACCCCTTTCAATGAAAGTGATTCTCGTCAGTCTCTGCTTGGGGCTACTTCAATAGGACACAAACCATAGCGATAAGACTTGGAACTACATTATTGTGGCAAGTTCCAAAGAGCTAGCAAAAACCGTGTTTGATTTAGAGTTCCAACTACATGTATCCATATAGGAGAAAACAGAGTGAAACCTAAAAATGAAAACGGTTCCGGTAAAGGAACGGTTTAACCTAGAAGAACGAAATTTGGTGAGCCAATTGGGACTGGTGTACTGATCATTGCCTGCAAGTATCATCAAGATTGGGTGAAAAAATGTTTGCTGAGATTTCAGGAAACTCGTAGTTTTTTGGAAGCTTGGCAACCACTTTCAATGAAAGTGATTCTCGTCAGTCTCTGCTTGGGGCGACTTCAATAGGACACAAACCATAGTGATAGAACATGTAACTACATTATTGTGCCAAGGTCCAAAGAGCTAGCACAAACCGTGTTTGATTTAGAGTTCCAACTACATGTATCCATATAGGAGAAAACAGAGTGAAACCTAAAAATGAAAACGGTTACTGCAAAGGAACGGTTTAACCTAGAAGAACGAAATTTGGTGAGCCGTTTGGGACTGGTGTACTGATCATTGCCTGCAAGTATCATCAAGATTGGGTGAAAAAATGTTTGCTGAGATTTCAGGAAACTCGTAGTTTTTTGGAAGCTTGGCAACCCCTTTCAATGAAAGTGATTCTCGTCAGTCTCTGCTTGGTGCTACTTCAATAGGACACAAACAATAGCGATAGGACTTGGAACTACATTATTGTGGCAAGTTCCAAAGAGCTAGCAAAAACCGTGTTTGATTTAGAGTTCCAACTACATGTATCCATATAGGAGAAAACAGAGTGAAACCTAAACATGAAAACGGTTACTGCAAAGGAACGGTGTAACCTAGAAGAACGAAATTTGGTGAGCGAAGTGGGACTGGTGTACTGATCATTCCCTGCAAGTATCATCAGATTAGGTGCAAAAATGTTTGCTGAGATTTCAGGAAACTCGTAGTTTTTTGGAAGCTTGGCAACCCCTTTCAATGAAAGTGATTCTCGTCAGTCTCTGCTTGGGGCTACTTCAATATGACACAAATCATAGCGATAGAACTTGGAACTACATTATTGTGCCAAGATCCAAAGAGCTAGCACAAACCGTGTTTGATTTAGGGTTCCAACTACATGTATCCATATAGGAGAAAACAGAGTGAAACCTAAACATGAAAACGGTTCCGGTAAAGGAACGGTTTAACCTAGAAGAACGAAATTTGGTGAGCCAATTGGGACTGGTGTACTGATCATTGCCTGCAAGTATCATCAAGATTGGGTAAAAAAATGTTTGCTGAGATTTCAGGAAACTCGTAGTTTTTTGGAAGCTTGGCAACCCCTTTCAATGAAAGTGATTCTCGTCAGTCTCTGCTTGGGGCTACGTCAATAGGACACAAACCATAGCGATAGAACTTGGAACTACATTGTTGTGCCAAGTTTCAAAGAGCTAGCACAAACCGTGTTTGATTTAGAGTTACAACAACATGTATCCATATAGGAGAAAACAGATTGAAACCTAAACATGAAAACGGTTACTGCAAAGGAACGGTTTAACCTAGAAGAACGAAATTTGGTGAGCCGATTGGGATTGGTGTACTGATCACTACCTGCAAGTATCATCAAGATTGGGTTAAAAAATGTTTGCTCAGATTCAGGAAATCATAGATTTTTGGAATCTTGGCAACCCCTTTCAATGAAAGTGATTCTCATCAGTCTCTGCTTGGTGCTACTTCAATAGCACACAAACCATAGCGATAGGACTTGGAACTACATTATTGTGGCAAGTTCCAAAGAGTTAGCAAAAACCGTGTTTAATTTAGAGTTCCAACTACATGTATCCATATAGGAGAAAACAGAGTGAAACCTAAACATGAAAACGGTTACTGCAAATTAACGGTGTAACCTAGAAGAACGAAATTTGGTGAGCGAAGTGGGACTGGTGTACTGATCATTCCCTGCAAGTATCATCAGATTAGGTGCAAAAATGTTTGCTGAGATTTCAGGACACTCGTAGTTTTTTGGAAGCTTGGCAACCCCTTTCAATGAAAGTGATTCTCGTCAGTCTCTGCTTGGGGCTACTTCAATAGGACACAAATCATAGCGATAGAACTTGGAACTACATTATTGTGCCAAGATCCAAAGAGCTAGCACAAACCGTGTTTGATTTAGAGTTCCAACTACATGTATCCATATAGGAGAAAACAGAGTGAAACCTAAAAATGAAAACGGTTCCTGTAAAGGAACGGTTTAACCTAGAAGAACGAAATTTGGTGAGCCAATTGGGACTGGTGTACTGATCATTGCCTGCATGTATCATCAAGATTGGGTAAAAAAATGTTTGCTGAGATTTCAGGAAACTCGTAGTTTTTTGGAAGCTTGGCAACCACTTTCAATGAAAGTGATTCTCGTCAGTATCTGCTTGGGGCTACTTCAATAGGACACAAACCATAGTGATAGAACTTGGAACTACATTATTGTGCCAAGTTCCAAAGAGCTAGCACAAACCGTGTTTGATTTAGAGTTCCAACTACATGTATCCATATAGGAGAAAACAGAGTGAAACCTAAACATGAAAACGGTTACTGCAAAGGAACGGTTTAACCTAGAAGAACGAAATTTGGTGAGCCAAGTGGGATTGGTGTACTGATCATTACCTGCAAGTATCATCAAGATTGGGTGAAAAAATGTTTGCTCAGATTCAGGAAATCATAGATTTTTGGAATCTTGGCAACCCCTTTCAATGAAAGTGATTCTCGTCAGTCTCTGCTTGGTGCTACTTCAATAGGACACAAACCATAGCGATAGGACTTGGAACTACATTATTGTGGCAAGTTCCAACGAGCTAGCAAAAACCGTGTTTGATTTAGAGTTCCAACTACATGTATCCATATAGGAGAAAACAGAGTGAAACCTAAACATGAAAACGGTTACTGCAAAGGAACGGTGTAACCTAGAAGAACGAAATTTGGTGAGCGAAGTGGGACTGGTGTACTGATCATTCCCTGCAAGTATCATCAGATTAGGTGCAAAAATGTTTGCTGAGATTTCAGGAAACTCGTAGTTTTTTGGAAGCTTGGCAACCCCTTTCAATGAAAGTGATTCTCTTCAGTCTCTGCTTGGGGCTACTTCAATATGACACAAATCATAGCGATAGAACTTGGAACTACATTATTGTGCCAAGATCCAAAGAGCTAGCACAAACCGTGTTTGATTTAGAGTTCCAACTATATGTATCCATATAGGAGAAAACGGAGTGAAACCTAAAAATGAAAACGGTTACTGTAAAGGAACGGTTTAACCTAGAAGAACGAAATTTGGTGAGCCAATTGGGACTGGTGTACTGATCATTCCCTGCAAGTATCATCAAGATTGGGTGAAAAAAATGTTTGCTGAGATTTCAGGAAACTCGTAGTTTTTTGGAAACTTGGCAACCCCTTTCAATGAAAGTGATTCTCGTCAGTCTCTGCTTGCGGCTACTTCAATAGGACACAAACCATAGCGATAGAACTTGGAACTACATTATTGTGCCAAGTTTCAAAGAGCTAGCACAAACCGTGTTTGATTTAGAGTTACAACAACATGTATCCATATAGGAGAAAACAGAGTGAAACCTAAACATGAAAACGGTTCCGGTAAAGGAACGGTTTAACCTAGAAGAACGAAATTTGGTGAGCCAATTGGGACTGGTGTACTGATCATTGCCTGCAAGTATCATCAAGATTGGGTGAAAAAAATGTTTGCTGAGATTTCAGGAAACTCGTAGTTTTTTGGAAGCTTGGCAACCACTTTCAATGAAAGTGATTCTCGTCAGTCTCTGCTTGGGGCTACTTTAATAGGACACAAACCATAGTGATAGAACTTAGAACTACATTATTGTGCCAAGTTCCAAAGAGCTAGCACAAACCGTGTTTGATTTAGAGTTCCAACTACATGTATCCATATAGGAGAAAACAGAGTGAAACCTAAACATGAAAACGGTTACTGCAAAGGAACGGTTTAACCTAGAAGAACGAAATTTGGTGAGCCAAGTGGGATTGGTGTACTGATCATTACCTGCAAGTATCATCAAGATTGGGTGAAAAAATGTTTGCTCAGATTCATGAAATCATAGATTTTTGGAATCTTGGCAACCCCTTTCAATGAAAGTGATTCTCGTCAGTCTCTGCTTGGTGCTACTTCAATAGGACACAAACCATAGCGATAGGACTTGGAACTACATTATTGTGGCAAGTTCCAAAGAGCTAGCAAAAACCGTGTTTGATTTAGAGTTCCAACTACATGTATCCATATAGGAGAAAACAGAGTGAAACCTAAAAATGAAAACGGTTCCGGTAAAGGAACGGTTTAACCTAGAAGAACGAAATTTGGTGAGCCAATTGGGTCTGGTGTACTGATCATTGCCTGCAAGTATCATCAAGATTGGGTGAAAAAATGTTTGCTGAGATTTCAGGAAACTCGTAGTTTTTTGGAAGCTTGGCAACCACTTTCAATGAAAGTGATTCTCGTCAGTCTCTGCTTGGGGCGACTTCAATAGGACACAAACCATAGTAATAGAACTTGGAACTACATTATTGTGCCAAGTTCCAAAGAGCTAGCACAAACCGTGTTTGATTTAGAGTTCCAACTACATGTATCCATATAGGAGAAAACAGAGTGAAACCTAAACATGAAAACGGTTACTGCAAAGGAACGGTTTAACCTAGAAGAACGAAATTTGGTGAGCCAAGTTGGATTGGTGTACTGATCATTACCTGCAAGTATCATCAAGATTGGGTGAAAAATGTTTGCTCAGATTCAGGAAATCATAGATTTTTGGAATCTTGGCAACCCCTTTCAATGAAAGTGATTGTCGTCAGTCTCTGCTTGGTGCTACTTCAATAGGACACAAACCATAGCGATAGGACTTGGAACTACATTATTGTGGCAAGTTCCAAAGAGCTAGCAAAAACCGTGTTTGATTTAGAGTTCCAACTTCATGTATCCATATAGGAGAAAACAGAGTGAAACCTAAACATGAAAACGGTTACTGCAAAGGAACGGTGTAACCTAGAAGAACGAAATTTGGTGAGCGAAGTTGGACTGGTGTACTGATCATTCCCTGCAAGTATCATCAGATTAGGTGCAAAAATGTTTGCTGAGATTTCAGGAAACTCGTAGTTTTTTGGAAGCTTGGCAACCCCTTTCAATGAAAGTGATTCTCGTCAGTCTCTGCTTGGGGCTACTTCAATATGACACAAATCATAGCGATAGAACATGGAACTACATTATTGTGCCAAGGTCCAAAGAGCTAGCACAAACCGTGTTTGATTTAGAGTTCCAACTACATGTATCCATATAGGAGAAAACAGAGTGAAACCTAAAAATGAAAACGGTTACTGCAAAGGAACGGTTTAACATAGAAGAACGAAATTTGGTGAGCCAATTGGGACTGGTGTACTGATCATTCCCTGCAAGTATCATCAAGATTGGGTGAAAAAAATGTTTGCTGAGATTTCAGGAAACTCTTAGTTTTTTGGAAGCTTGGCAACCCCTTTCAATGAAAGTGATTCTCGTCAGTCTCTGCTTGGTGCTACTTCAATAGGACACAAATCATAGCGATAGGACTTGGAACTACATTATTGTGGCAAGTTCCAAAGAGCTAGCAAAAACCGTGTATGATTTAGAGTTCCAACTACATGTATCCATATAGGAGAAAACAGAGTGAAACCTAAACATGAAAACGGTTACTGCAAATTAACGGTGTAACCTAGAAGAACGAAATTTGGTGAGCGAAGTGGGACTGGTGTACTGATCATTCCCTGCAAGTATCATCAGATTAGGTGCAAAAATGTTTGCTGAGATTTCAGGAAACTCGTAGTTTTTTGGAAGCTTGGCAACCCCTTTCAATGAAAGTGATTCTCGTTAGTCTCTGCTTGGGGCTACTTCAATATGACACAAATCATAGCGATAGAACTTGGAACTACATTATTGTGCCAAGATCCAAAGAGGTAGCACAAATCGTGTTTGATTTAGAGTTCCAACTACATGTATCCATATAGGAGAAAACAGAGTGAAACCTAAACATGAAAACGGTTACTGTAAAGGAACGGTTTAACTTAGAAGAACGAAATTTGGTGAGCCAATTGGGATTGGTGTACTCATCATTACCTGCAAGTATCATCAAGATTGGGTGAAAAAAATGTTTGCTGAGATTTCAGGAAACTCGTAGTTTTTTGGAAGCTTGGCAACCCCTTTCAATGAAAGTGATTCTCGTCAGTCTCTGCTTGGGGCTACTTCAATAGGACACAAACCATAGCGATAGAACTTGGAACTACATTATTGTGCCAAGTTTCAAAGAGCTAGCACAAACCGTGTTTGATTTAGAGTTACAACAACATGTATCCATATAGGAGAAAACAGAGTGAAACCTAAACATGAAAACGGTTACTGCAAAGGAACGGTTTAACCTAGAAGAACGAAATTTGGTGAGCCAATTGGGATTGGTGTAGTGATCATTACCTGCAAGTATCATCAAGATTGGGTGAAAAAATGTTTGCTCAGATTCAGGAAATCATAGATTTTGGGAATCTTGGCAACCCCTTTCAATGAAAGTGATTCTCGTCAGTCTCTGCTTGGTGCTACTTAAATAGGACACAAACCATAGCGATAGGACTTGGAACTACATTATTGTGGCAAGTTCCAAAGAGCTAGCAAAAACCGTGTTTGATTTAGAGTTCCAACTACATGTATCCATATAGGAGAAAACAGAGTGAAACCTAAACATGAAAACGGTTACTGCAAATTAACGGTGTAACCTAGAAGAACGAAATTTGGTGAGCGAAGTGGGACTGGTGTACTGATCATTCCCTGCAAGTATCATCAGATTAGGTGCAAAAATGTTTGCTGAGATTTCAGGAAACTCGTAGTTTTTTGGAAGCTTGGCAACCGCTTTCAATGAAAGTGATTCTCGTCAGTCTCTGCTTGGGGCTACTTCAATATGACACAAATCATAGCGATAGAACTTGGAACTACATTATTGTGCCAAGATCCAAAGAGCTAGCACAAACCGTTTTTGATTTAGAGTTCCAACTATATGTATCCATATAGGAGAAAACGGAGTGAAACCTAAAAATGAAAACGGTTACTGTAAAGGAACGGTTTAACCTAGAAGAACGAAATTTGGTCAGCCAATTGGGACTGGTGTACTGATCATTCCCTGCAAGTATCATCAAGATTGGGTGAAAAAAATGTTTGCTGAGATTTCAGGAATCTCGTAGTTTTTTGGAAGCTTGGCAACCCCTTTCAATGAAAGTGATTCTCGTCAGTCTCTGCTTGCGGCTACTTCAATAGGACACAAACCATAGCGATAGAACTTGGAACTACATTATTGTGCCAAGTTTCAAAGAGCTAGCACAAACCGTGTTTGATTTAGAGTTACAACAACATGTATCCATATAGGAGAAAACAGAGTGAAACCTAAACATGAAAACGGTTCCGGTAAAGGAACGGTTTAACCTAGAAGAACGAAATTTGGTGAGCCAATTGGGACTGGTGTACTGATCATTGCCTGCAAGTATCATCAAGATTGGGTGAAAAAATGTTTGCTGAGATTTCAGGAAACTCGTAGTTTTTTGGAAGCTTGGCAACCACTTTCAATGAAAGTGATTCTCGTCAGTCTCTGCTTGGGGCTACTTTAATAGGACACAAACCATAGTGATAGAACTTGGAACTACATTATTGTGCCAAGTTCCAAAGAGCTAGCACAAACCGTGTTTGATTTAGAGTTCCAACTACATGTATCCATATAGGAGAAAACAGAGTGAAACCTAAACATGAAAACGGTTACTGCAAAGGAACGGTTTAACCTAGAAGAACGAAATTTGGTGAGCCAAGTGGAATTGGTGTACTGATCATTACCTGCAAGTATCATCAAGATAGGGTGAAAAAATGTTTGCTCAGATTCAGGAAATCATAGATTTTTGGAATCTTGGCAACCCCTTTCAATGAAAGTGATTCTCGTCAGTCTCTGCTTGGTGCTACTTCAATAGGACACAAACCATAGCGATAGGACTTAGAACTACATTATTGTGGCAAGTTCCAAAGAGCTAGCAAAAACCGTGTTTGATTTAGAGTTCCAACTACATGTATCCATATAGGAGAAAACAGAGTGAAACCTAAAAATGAAAACGGTTCCGGTAAAGGAACGGTTTAACCTAGAAGAACGAAATTTGGTGAGCCAATTGGGACTGGTGTACTGATCATTGCCTGCAAGTATCATCAAGATTGGGTGAAAAAAATGTTTGCTGAGATTTCAGGAAACTCATAGTTTTTTGGAAGCTTGGCAACCACTTTCAATGAAAGTGATTCTCGTCAGTCTCTGCTTGGGGCGACTTCAATAGGACACAAACCATAGTGATAGAACTTGGAACTACATTATTGTGCCAAGTTCCAAAGAGCTAGCACAAACCGTGTTTGATTTAGAGTTCCAACTACATGTATCCATATAGGAGAAAACAGAGTGAAACCTAAACATGAAAACGGTTACTGCAAAGGAACGGTTTAACCTAGAAGAACGAAATTTGGTGAGCCAAGTTGGATTGGTGTACTGATCATTACCTGCAAGTATCATCAAGATTGGGTGAAAAATGTTTGCTCAGATTCAGGAAATCATAGATTTTTGGAATCTTGGCAACCCCTTTCAATGAAAGTGATTCTCGTCAGTCTCTGCTTGGTGCTACTTCAATAGGACAAAAACCATAGCGATAGGACTTGGAACTACATTATTGTGGCAAGTTCCAAAGAGCTAGCAAAAACCGTGTTAGATTTAGAGTTCCAACTTCATGTATCCATATAGGAGAAAACAGAGTGAAACCTAAACATGAAAACGGTTACTGCAAAGGAACGGTGTAACCTAGAAGAACGAAATTTGGTGAGCGAAGTGGGACTGGTGTACTGATCATTCCCTGCAAGTATCATCAGATTAGGTGCAAAAATGTTTGCTGAGATTTCAGGAAACTCGTAGTTTTTTGGAAGCTTGGCAACCCCTTTCAATGAAAGTGATTCTCGTCAGTCTCTGCTTGGGGCTACTTCAATATGACACAAATCATAGCGATAGAACATGGAACTACATTATTGTGCCAAGGTCCAAAGAGCTAGCACAAACCGTGTTTGATTTAGAGTTCCAACTACATGTATCCATATAGGAGAAAACAGAGTGAAACCTAAAAATGAAAACGGTTACTGCAAAGGAACGGTTTAACCTAGAAGAACGAAATTTGGTGAGCCAATTGGGACTGGTGTACTGATCATTCCCTGCAATATCATCAAGATTGGGTGAAAAAAATGTTTGCTGAGATTTCAGGAAACTCTTAGTTTTTTTGGAAGCTTGGCAACCCCTTTCAATGAAAGTGATTCTCGTCAGTCTCTGCTTGGTGCTACTTCAATAGGACACAAATCATAGCGATAGGACTTGGAACTACATTATTGTGGCAAGTTCCAAAGAGTGAAACCTAAACATGAAAACGGTTACTGCAAATTAACGGTGTAACCTAGAAGAACGAAATTTGGTGAGCGAAGTGGGACTGGTGTACTGATCATTCCCTGCAAGTATCATCAAGATTGGGTGAAAAAAATGTTTGCTGAGATTTCAGGAAACTCGTAGTTTTTTGGAAGCTTGGCAACCCCTTTCAATGAAAGTGATTCTCGTCAGTCTCTGCTTGGGGCTACTTCAATAGGACACAAACCATCGCGATAGAACTTGGAACAACATTATTGTGCCAAGTTTCAAAGAGCTAGCACAAACCGTGTTTGATTTAGAGTTACAACAACATGTATCCATATAGGAAAAAACAGAGTGAAACCTAAACATGAAAACGGTTACTGCAAAGAAACGGTTTAACCTAGAAGAACGAAATTTGGTGAGCCAAGTGGGATTGGTGTACTGATCATTACCTGCAAGTATCATCAAGATTGGGTGAAAAAATGTTTGCTCAGATTTCAGAAAATCATAGATTTTTGGAATCTTGGCAACCCCTTTCAATGACAGTGATTGTTGTCAGTCTCTGCTTTGGGCTACTTCAATTGGACACAAACCATAGCGATAGAACTTCGACTACATTACTGTGCCAAGTTTCAAAGAGGTAGCACAAACCGTGTTTGATTTAGAGTTCCAACTACATGTATCCATATAGGAGAAAACAGAGTGAAACCTAAACATGAAAACGGTTACTGCAAAGGAACGGTTTAACCTAGAAGAACGAAATTTGGTGAGCCAAGTGGGACTGGTGTAGTGATATTTCCCTGCAAGTATCATCAAGATTGGGTGCAAAAATATTTTCTGAGATTTCAGGAACCTCGTAGTTTTTTGGAAGCTTGGCAACCCCTTTCAATGAAAGTGATTCTCGTCAGTCTCTGCTTGGGGCTACTTCCATAGGACACAAACCATAGCGATAGAACTTGGAACTACATTATTGTGCCAAGTTTCAAAGAGCTAGCACAAACCGTGTTTGGTTTAGAGTTCCAAATACATGTATCCATATAGGAGAAAACAGAGTGAAACCTAAACATGAAAACGGTTACTGCAAAGGAACGGTTTAACCTAGAAGAACGAAATTTGGTGAGCCAAGGGGGATTCATGTACTCATCATTACATGCCATTATGATCAAGATTGGGTGAAAAAATGTTTGCTGAGATTTCAGGAAACTCTTAGTTTTTTGGAAGCTTGGCAACCCCTTTAATGAAAGTGATTCTCGTCAGTCTCTGCTTGGGGCTACTTCAACAGGACACAAACCATCGCGATAGAACTTGGAACAACATTATTGTGCCAAGTTTCAAAGAGGTAGCACAAACCGTGTTTGATTTAGAGTTCCAACTACAGGTATCCATATAGGAGAAAACAGAGTGAAACCTAAACATGAAAACGGTTACTGCAAAGGAACGGTTTAACCTAGAAGAAAGAAATTTGGTGAGCCAATTGGGAATGGTGTACTGATCATTCCCTGCAAGTATCATCAAGATTGGGTGAAAAAATGTTTGCTGAGATTTCAGGAAACTCGTAGTTTTTTGGAAGCTTGGCAACCCCATTGAATGAAAGTGATTCTCGTCAGTCTCTGCTTGGGGCTACTTCAATAGGACACAAACCATAGCGATAGGACGTGGAACTACATTATTGTGGCAAGTTCCAAAGAGCTAGCAAAAACCGTGTTTGATTTAGAGTTCCAACTACATGTATCCATATAGGAGAAAACAGAGTGAAACCTAAACATGAAAAAGGTTACTGCAAATTAACGGTGTAACCTAGAAGAACGAAATTTGGTGAGCGAAGTGGGACTGGTGTACTGATCATTCCCTGCAAGTATCATCAGATTAGGTGCAAAAATGTTTGCTGAGATTTCAGGAAACTCGTAGTTTTTTGGAAGCTTGGCAACCCCTTTCAATGAAAGTGATTCTCGTCAGTCTCTGCTTGGGGCTAGTTCAATAGGACACAAACCATAGCAATAGAACTTGGAACTACTTTATTGTGCAAAGTTTCAAAGAGCTAGCATAAACCGTGTTTGATTTAGAGTTCCAACTACATGTATCCATATAGGAGAAAACAGAGTGAAACCTAAAAATGAAAACGGTTACTGCAAAGGAACGGTGTAACCTAGAAGAACGAAATTTGGTGAGCGAAGTGGGACTGGTGTACTGATCATTCCCTGCAAGTATCATCAGATTAGGTGCAAAAATGTTTGCTGAGATTTCAGGAAACTCGTAGTTTTTTGCAAGCTTTGCAACGCCTTTCAATGAAAGTGATTCTCGTCAGTCTCTGCTTGGGGCTACTTCAATAGGACACAAATCATAGCGATAGAACTTGGAACTACATTATTGTGCCAAGGTCCAAAGAGCTAGCACAAACCGTGTTTGATTTAGAGTTCCAACTACAAGTATCCATATAGGAGAAAACAGAGTGAAACCTAAAAATGAAAACGGTTACTGCAAAGGAACGGTTTAACCTAGAAGAACGAAATTTGGTGAGCCAATTGGGACTGGTGTACTGATCATTCCCTGCAAGTATCATCAAGATTGGGTGAAAAAAATGTTTGCTGAGATTTCAGGAAACTCGTAGTTTTTTGGAAGCTTGGCAACCCCTTTCAATGAAAGTGATTCTCGTCAGTCGCTGCTTGGGGCTACTTCAATAGGACACAAACCATAGCGATAGAACTTGGAACTACATTATTGTGCAAAGTTTCAAAGAGCTACCACAAACCGTGTTTGATTTAGAGTTACAACAACATGTATCCATATAGGAGAAAACAGAGTGAAACCTAAACATGAAAACGGTTACTGCAAAGGAACGGTTTAACCTTGAAGAACGAAATTTGGTGAGCCAATGGGGATTGGTGTACTGATCATTACCTGCAAGTATCATCAAGATTGGGTGAAAAAATGTTTGCTCAGATTCAGGAAATCATAGATTTTGGGAATCTTGGCAACCCCTTTCAATGAAAGTGATTCTCGTCAGTCTCTGCTTGGTGCTACTTCAATAGGACACAAACCATAGCGATAGGACTTGGAACAACATTATTGTGGCAAGTTCCAAAGAGCTAGCAAAAACCGTGTTTGATTTAGAGTTCCAACTACATGTATCCATATAGGAGAAAACAGAGTGAAACCTAAACATGAAAACGGTTACTGCAAATTAACGGTGTAACCTAGAAGAACGAAATTTGGTGAGCGAAGTGGGACTGGTGTACTGATCATTCCCTGCAAGTATCATCAGATTAGGTGCAAAAATGTTTGCTGAGATTTCAGGAAACTCGTAGTTTTTTGGAAGCTTGGCAACCCCTTTCAATGAAAGTGATTCTCGTGAGTCTCTGCTTGGGGCTACTTCAATATGACACAAATCATAGCGATAGAACTTGGAACTACATTATTGTGCCAAGATCCAAAGAGCTAGCAAAAACCGTGTTTGATTTAGAGTTCCAACTACATGTATCCATATAGGAGAAAGCAGAGTGAAACCTAAAAATGAAAACGGTTACTGCAAAGGAACGGTTTAACCTAGAAGAACGAAATTTGGTGAGCCAATTGGGACTGGTGTACTGATCATTCCCTGCAAGTATCATCAAGATTGGGTGAAAAAAATGTTTGCTGAGATTTCAGGAAACTCTTAGTTTTTTGGAAGCTTGGCAACCCCTTTCAATGAAAGTGATTCTCGTCAGTCTCTGCTTGGGGCTACTTCAATAGGACACAAACCATAGCGATAGAACTTGGAACTACATTATTGTGCCAAGTTTCAAAGAGCTAGCACAAACCGTGTTTGATTTAGAGTTACAACAACATGTATCCATATAGGAGAAAACAGAGTGAAACCTAAACATGAAAACGGTTACTGCAAAGGAACGGTTTAACCTAGAAGAACGAAATTTGGTGAGCCGATTGGGATTGGTGTACTGATCACTACCTGCAAGTATCATCAAGATTGGGTGAAAAAATGTTTGCTCAGATTCAGGAAATCATAGATTTTGGGAATCTTGGCAACCCCTTTCAATGAAAGTGATTCTCGTCAGTCTCTGCTTGGTGCTACTTCAATAGGACACAAACCATAGCGATAGGACTTGGAACTACATTATTGTGGCAAGTTCCAAAGAGCTAGCAAAAACCGTGTTTGATTTAGAGTTCCAACTATATGTATCCATATAGGAGAAAACAGAGTGAAACCTAAACATGAAAACGGTTACTGCAAATTAACGGTGTAACCTAGAAGAACGAAATTTGGTGAGCGAAGTGGGACTGGTGTACTGATCATTCCCTGCAAGTATCATCAGATTAGGTGCAAAAATGTTTGCTGAGATTTCAGGAACTCGTAGTTTTTTGGAAGCTTGGCAACCCCTTTCAATGAAAGTGATTCTCGTCAGTCTCTGCTTGGGGCTACTTCAATAGGACACAAATCATAGCGATAGAACTTGGAACTACATTATTGTGCCAAGATCCAAAGAGCTAGCACAAACCGTGTTTGATTTAGAGTTCCAACTACATGTATCCATATAGGAGAAAACAGAGTGAAACCTAAAAATGAAAACGGTTCCTGTAAAGGAACGGTTTAACCTAGAAGAACGAAATTTGGTGAGCCAATTGGGACTGGTGTACTGATCATTGCCTGCAAGTATCATCAAGATTGGGTGAAAAAATGTTTGCTGAGATTTCAGGAAACTCGTAGTTTTTTGGAAGCTTGGCAACGCCTTTCAATGAAAGTGATTCTCGTCAGTCTCTGCTTGGGGCTACTTCAATAGGACACAAACCATAGCGATAGAACTTGGAACTACATTATTGTGCCAAGTTTCAACGAGCTAGCACAAACCGCGTTTGATTTAGAGTTCCAACTACATGTATCCATATAGGAGAAAACAGAGTGAAACCTAAACATGAAAAAGGTTACTGCAAAGGAACGGTTTAACCTAGAAGAACGAAATTTGTTGAGCGATGTGGGACTGGTGTACTGATCATTCCCTGCAAGTATCATCAGATTAGGTGCAAAAATGTTTGCTGAGATTTCAGGAAACTCGTAGTTTTTTGGAAGCTTGGCAACCCCTTTCAATGAAAGTGATTCTCGTCAGTCTCTGCTTGGGGCTACTTCAATATGACACAAATCATAGCGATAGAACTTGGAACTACATTATTGTGCCAAGGTCCAAAGAGCTAGCACAAACCGTGTTTGATTTAGAGTTCCAACTACATGTATCCATATAGGAGAAAACAGAGTGAAACCTAAAAATGAAAACGGTTACTGCAAAGGAACGGTTTAACCTAGAAGAACGAAATTTGGTGAGCCAATTGGGACTGGTGTACTGATCATTCCCTGCAAGTATCATCAAGATTGGGTGAAAAAAATGTTTGCTGAGATTTCAGGAAACTCGTAGTTTTTTTGGAAGCTTGGCAACCCCTTTCAATGAAAGTGATTCTCGTCAGTCTCTGCTTGGGGCTACTTCAATAGGACACAAACCATAGCGATAGAACTTGGAACTACATTATTGTGCCAAGTTTCGAAGAGCTAGCACAAACCGTTTTTGATTTAGAGTTACAACAACATGTATCCATATAGGAGAAAACAGAGTGAAACCTAAACATGAAAACGGTTACTGCAAAGGAACGGTTTAACCTAGAAGAACGAAATTTGGTGAGCCAATTGGGATTGGTGTACTCATCATTACCTGCAAGTATCATCAAGATTGGGTGAAAAAATGTTTGCTCAGATTCAGGAAATCATAGATTTTGGGAATCTTGGCAATCCCTTTCAATGAAAGTGATTCTCGTCAGTCTCTGCTTGGTGCTACTTCAATAGGACACAAACCATAGCGATAGGACTTGGAACTACATTATTGTGGCAAGTTCCAAAGAGCTAGCAAAAACCGTGTTTGATTTAGAGTTCCAACTACATGTATCCATATAGGAGAAAACAGAGTGAAACCTAAACATGAAAACGGTTACTGCAAATTAACGGTGTAACCTAGAAGAACGAAATTTGGTGAGCGAAGTGGGACTGGTGTACTGATCATTCCCTGCAAGTATCATCAGATTAGGTGCAAAAATGTTTGCTGAGATTTCCGGAAACTCGTAGTTTTTTGGAAGCTTGGCAACCCCTTTCAATGAAAGTGATTCTCGTCAGTCTCTGCTTGGGGCTACTTCAATATGACACAAATCATAGCGATAGAACTTGGAACTACATTATTGTGCCAAGTTTCAAAG
Organism: Urocitellus parryii; assembly: GCF_045843805.1. Classification (NCBI taxonomy): domain Eukaryota; kingdom Metazoa; phylum Chordata; class Mammalia; order Rodentia; family Sciuridae; genus Urocitellus; species Urocitellus parryii. Next base: position 36,148 of record NW_027553451.1, read on the forward strand.
AGCTAGCACAAACCGTGTTTGATTTAGAGTTACAACAACATGTATCCATATAGGAGAAAACAGAGTGAAACCTAAACATGAAAACGGTTACTGCAAAGAAACGGTTTAACCTAGAAGAACGAAATTTGGTGAGCCAAGTGGGATTGGTGAACTGATCATTACCTGCAAGTATCATCAAGATTGGGTGAAAAAATGTTTGCTCAGATTTCAGGAAATCATAGATTTTTGGAATCTTGGCAACCCCTTTCAATGACAGTGATTGTTGTCAGTCTCTGCTTTGGGCTACTTCAATTGGACACAAACCATAGCGATAGAACTTCGACTACATTACTGTGCCAAGTTTCAAAGAGGTAGCACAAACCGTGTTTGATTTAGAGTTCCAACTACATGTATCCATATAGGAGAAAACAGAGTGAAACCTAAACATGAAAACGGTTACTGCAAAGGAACGGTTTAACCTAGAAGAACGAAATTTGGTGAGCCAAGTGGGACTGGTGTAGTGATATTTCCCTGCAAGTATCATCAAGATTGGGTGCAAAAATATTTTCTGAGATTTCAGGAACCTCGTACTTTTTTGGAGGCTTGGCAACCCCTTTCAATGAAAGTGATTCTCGTCAGTCTCTGCTTGGGGCTACTTCAATAGGACACAAACCATAGCGATAGAACTTGGAACTACATTATTGTGCCAAGTTCCAAAGAGCTAGCACAAACCGTGTTTGATTTAGAGTTCCAACAACATGTATCCATATAGAAGAAAACAGAGTGAAACCTAAACATGAAAACGGTTACTGCAAAGGAACGGTTTAACCTAGAAGAACGAAATTTGGTGAGCCAAGTGGGAATGGTGTACTGATCATTACCTGCAAGTATCATCAAGATTGGGTGAAAAAATGTTTGCTCAGATTCAGGAAATCATAGATTTTTGGAATCTTGGCAACCCTTTCAATGAAAGTGATTCTCGTCAGTCTGTGCTTGGTGCTACTTCAATAGGACACAAACCACAGCGATAGGACTTGGAACTACATTATTGTGGCAAGTTCCCAAAGAGCTAGCAAAAACCGTGTTTGATTTAGAGTTCCAACTACATGTATCCATATAGGAGAAAACAGAGTGAAATCTAAACATGAAAACGGTTACTGCGAATTAACGGTGTAACCTAGAAGAACGAAATTTGGTGAGCGAAGTGGGACTGGTGTACTGATCATTCCCTGCAAGTATCATCAGATTAGGTGCAAAAATGTTTGCTGAGAGTTCAGGAAACTCGTAGTTTTTTGGAAGCTTGGCAACCCCTTTCAATGAAAGTGATTCTCGTCAGTCTCTGCTTGGGGCTACTTCAATAGGACACAAATCATAGCGATAGAACTTGGAACTACATTATTGTGCCAAGGTCCAAAGAGCTAGCACAAACCGTGTTTGATTTAGAGTTCCAACTACATGTATCCATATAGGAGAAAACAGAGTGAAACCTAAAAATGAAAATGGTTACTGCAAAGGAACGGTTTAACCTAGAAGAACGAAATTTGGTGAGCCAATTGGGATTGGTGTACTGATCATTCCATGCAAGTATCATCAAGATTGGGTGAAAAAAATGTTTGCTGAGATTTCAGGAAACTCGTAGTTTTTTGGAAGCTTGGCAACCCCTTTCAATGAAAGTGATTCTCATCAGTCTCTGCTTGGGGCTACTTCAATAGGACACAAACCATAGCGATAGAACTTGGAACTACATTATTGTGCCAAGTTTCAAAGAGCTAGCACAAACCGTGTTTGATTTAGAGTTACAACAACATGTATCCATATAGGAGAAAACAGAGTGAAACCTAAACATGAAAACGGTTACTGCAAAGGAACGGTTTAACCTAGAAGAACGAAATTTGGTGAGCCAATTAGGATTGGTGTACTGATCATTACCTGCAAGTATCATCAAGATTGGGTGAAAAAATGTTTGCTCAGATTTCAGGAACCTCGTAGTTTTTTGGAATCTTGGCAACCCCTTTAATGAAAGTGATTCTCGTCAGTCTCTGCTTGGGGCTACTTCAATAGGACACAAACCATAGCGATAGAACTTCGACTACATTACTGTGCCAAGTTTCAAAGAGCTAGCACAAACCGTGTTTGATTTAGAGTTCCAACTACATGTATCCATATAGGAGAAAACAGAGTGAAACCTAAACATGAAAACGGTTACTGCAAAGGAACGGTTAAACCTAGAAGAACGAAATTTGGTGAGCCAATTGGGAATGGTGTACTGATCATTCCCTGCAAGTATCATCAAGATTGGGTGAAAAAATGTTTGCTGAGATTTCAGGAAACTCGTAGTTTTTTGGAAGCTTGGCAAGCCCATTCAATGAAAGTGATTCTCGTCAGTCTCTGCTTGGGGCTACTTCCATAGGACAC
>NW_027553452.1:0-38478 GCF_045843805.1 Urocitellus parryii
GGTTTGTGTCCCCATGGAAGTAGCCCCAAGCAGAGACTGACGAGAATCACTTTCATTGAAAGGGGTTGCCAAGCTCCAAAAAACTACGAGTTTCCTGAAATCTCAGCAAACATTTTTTCACCCAATCTTGATGATACTGGCAGATAATGATAAGTACACAAATCCCACTTGGCTCACCAAATTTTGTTCTTCTAGGTTAAACGGTTCCTTTGCAGTAACCGTTTTCAGGTTTAGGTTTCACTCTGTTTACTCCTATATGGATATATGTAGATGGAACTCTAAATCAAACACGGTTTGTGCAAGCTCATTGAAACTTGGCACAATAATGTAATTCCAAGTTCTTTCGCTATGCTTTGTGTCCTATTGAAGTAGCCCCAAGCAGGGACTGACGAGAATCACATTCATTGGGAAGGGGTTGCCAAGCTATAAAAAACTACGAGTTTCCTGAAATCTTAGCAAACATTTTTTCACCCAATCTTGATGATACTTGCAGGTAATGATCAGTACACCAATCCCACTTGGCTCACCAAATTTCGTTCTTCTAGGTTAAACCGTTCCTTTGCAGTAACCGTTTTCATGTTTAGGTTTCACTCTGTTTTCTCCTATATGGATACATGTAGTTGGAACTCTAAATCAAACACGGTTTGCGCTAGCTCTTTGAAACTTGGCACAGTAATGTAGTTCCAAGTTCTATCGCTATGGTTTGTGTCCTATTGAAGTAGCCCCAAGCAGAGACTGACGAGAATCACATTCATTGGAAGGGGTTGCCAAGCTTCCACAAAACTACGAGTTTCCTGAAATCTCAGCAAACATTTTTTCACCCAATCTTGATGATACTTGCAGGTAATGATCAGTACACCAATCCCACTTAGCTCACCAAATTTCGTTCTTCTAGGTTAAACCGTTCCTTTGCAGTAACCGTTTTCATGTTTAGGTTTCACTCTGTTTTCTCCTATATGGATACATGTAGTTGGAACTCTAAATCAAACACGGTTTGTGCTAGCTCTTTGAAACTTTGCACAATAATGTAGTTCCAAGTTCTATCACTATGGTTTGTGTCCCATGGAAGTAGCCCCAAGCAGAGACTGACGAGAATCCCTTTCATTGAAAGGGGTTGCCAAGCTCCAAAAAACTACGAGTTTCCTGAAATCTCAGCAAACATTTTTTCACCCAATCTTGATGATACTTGCAGGTAAAGATCAGTACACCAGTCCCACTTGGCTCACCAAATTTCGTTCTTCTAGGTTAAACCGTTCCTTTGCAGTAACCGTTTTCATGTTTAGTTTTCACTCTGTTTGCTCCTATATGGATACATGTAGTTGGAACTCTAAATCAAACACGGTTTGCGCTAGCTCTTTGAAACTTGGCACAATAATGTAGTTCCAAGTTCCCTCACTATGGTTTGTGTCCTATTGAAGTAGCCCCAAGCAGAGACTGACGAGAATCACATTCATTGGAAGGGGTTGCCAAGCTTCCAAAAAACTACGAGTTTCCTGAAATCTCAGCAAACATTTTTTCACCCAATCTTGATGATACTGGCAGGTAAATGATCAGTACACCAATCCCACTTGGCTCACCAAATTTCGTTCTTCTAGGTTAAACGGTTCCTTTGCAGTACCGTTTTCATGTTTAGGTTTCACTCTGTTTTCTCCTATATGGATACATGTAGTTGGAAGTCTAAATCAAACAAGGTTTGTGCTAGCTCTTTGAAACTTTGCACAATAATGCAGTTCCAAGTTCTATCGCTATGGTTTGTGTCCTATTGAAGTAGGCCCAAGCAGAGACTGACGAGAATCACTTTCATTGAAAGGGGTTGCCAAGCTCCAAAAACTACGAGTTTCCTGAAATCTCAGCAAACATTTTTTTCACCCAATCTTGATGATACTTGCAGGTAATGATCAGTACACCAATCCCACTTGGCTCACCAAATTTCGTTTCTTCTAGGTTAAACTGTTCCTTTGCAGGAACCGTTTTCATGTTTAGGTTTCACTCTGTTTTCTCCTTTATGGATACATGTAGTTGGAACTCTAAATCAAACACGGTTTGTGCTAGGTCTTTGAAGCTTGGCACAATAATGTAGTTCCAAGTTCTATCGCTATGGTTTGTGTCCTATTGAAGTAGCCCCAAGCAGAGACTGACGAGAATCACATTCATTGGAAGGTGTTGCCAAGCTTCCACAAAACTACGAGTTTCCTGAAATCTCAGCAAACATTTTTTCACCCAATCTTGATGATACTTGCAGGTAAGGATCAGTACACCAGTCCCACTTGGCTCACCAAATTTCGTTCTTCTAGGTTAAACCGTTCCTTGCAGTAACCCTTTTCATGTTTAGGTTTCACTCTGTTTTCTCCTATATGGATACATGTAGTTGGAACTCTAAATCAAACACGGTTTGTGCTATCTCTTTGAAATTTGGCACAATAATGTAGTTCCAAGTTCTATCGCTATGGTTTGTGTCCTATTGAAGTAGCCCCAAGCAGAGACTGACGAGAATCACATTCATTGGAAGGTGTTGCCAAGCTTCCACAAAACTAGGAGTTTCCTGAAATCTCAGCAAACATTTTTTCACCCAATCTTGATGATACTTGCAGGTAAGGATCAGTACAGCAGTCCCACTTGGCTCACCAAATTTCGTTCTTCTAGGTTAAACCGTTCCTTGCAGTAACCGTTTTCATGTTTAGGTTTCACTCTGTTTTCTCCTATATGGATACATGTATTTGGAACTCTAAATCAAACACGGTTTGTGCTAGCTCTTTGAAACTTGGCACAATAATGTAGTTCCACGTTCTATCTCTATGGTTTGTGTCCTATGGAAGTAGCACCACACAGAGACTGACGAGAATCACTTTCATTGAAAGGGGTTGCCAAGCTCCAAAAAACTACGAGTTTCCTGAAATCTCAGCAAACATTTTTTCACCCAATCTTGATGATACTTGCAGGTAATGATCAGTACACCAATCCCAATTGGCTCACCAAATTTCGTTCTTCTAGGTTAAACCGTTCCTTTGCAGTAACCGTTTTCATGTTTAGGTTTCACTCTGTTTTCTCCTATATGGATACATGTAGTTGGAACTCTAAATCAAACACGGTTTGCGCTAGCTCTTTGAAACTTGGCACAATAATGTAGTTCCAAGTTCCCTCGCTATGGTTTGTGTCCTATTGAAGTAGCCCCAAGCAGAGACTGACGAGAATCACATTCATTGGAAGGGGTTGCCAAGCTTCCAAAAAACTACAACTTTCCTGAAATCTCAGCAAACATTTTTTCACCCAATCTTCATGATACTTCCAGGTAATGATCAGTACACCAATCCCACTTGGCTCACCAAATATCGTTCTTCTAGTTTAAACCGTTCCTTTGCAGTAACCGTTTTCATGTTTAGGTTTCACTCTGTTTTCTCCTATATGGATACATGTAGTTGGAACTCTAAATCAAACACGGTTTGTGCTAGCTCTTTGAAACTTGGCACAATAATGTAGTTCCAAGTTCCCTCGCTATGGTTTGTGTCCTATTGAAGTAGCCCCAAGCAGAGACTGACGAGAATCACATTCATTGGAAGGGGTTGCCAAGCTTCCAAAAAACTACGAGTTTCCAGAAATCTCAGCAAACATTTTTTCACCCAATCTTGATGATACTTGCAGGTAATGATCAGTACACCAATCCCACTTGGCTCACCAAATTTCGTTCTTCTAGGTTAAACGGTTCCTTTGCAGTAACCGTTTTCATGTTTAGTTTTCACTCTGTTTTCTCCTATATGGATACATGTAGTTGGAACTCTAAATCAAACACGGTTTGCGCTAGCTCTTTGAAACTTGGCACAATAATGTAGTTCCAAGTTCTCTCGCTATGGTTTGTGTCCTATTGAAGTAGCCCCCAGCAGAGACTGACGAGAATCACATTCATTGGAAGGGGTTACCAAGCTTCCAAAAAAATACAATTTTCCTGAAATCTCAGCAAACATTTTTTCACCCAATCTTGATGATACTTCCAGGTAATGATAAGTACACCAATCCCACTTGGCTCACCAAATTTCGTTCTTCTAGGTTAAACCGTTCCTTTGCAGTAACCGTTTTCATGTTTACGTTTCACTCTGTTTTCTCCTATATGGATACATGTAGTTGGAACTCTAAATCAAACACGGTTTGTGCTAGCTCTTTGAAACTTGGCACAATAATGTAGTTCCAAGTTCTATCGCTATGGTTTGTGTCCCATGGAAGTAGCCCCAAGCAGAGACTGACGAGAATCACTTTCATTGAAAGGGGTTGCCAAGCTCCAAAAAACTACGAGTTTCCTGAAATCTCAGCAAACATTTTTTCACCCAATCTTGATGATACTTACAGGTAATGATCAGTACACCAATCCCACTTGGCTCACCAAATTTTTGTTCTTCTAGGTTAAACCGTTCCTTTGCAGTAAACGTTTTCATGTTTACGTTTCACTCTGTTTTCTCTTATATGGATACATGTATTTGGAACTCTAAATCAAACACGGTTTCTGCTAGGTCTTTGAAACTTGGCACAATAATGTAGTTCCAAGTTCTATCGCTATGGTTTGTGTCCTAATGAAGTAGCCCAAGCAGAGACTGACGAGAATCACTTTCATTGAAAGGGGTTGCCAAGCTTCCAAAAAACAACGAGTTTCCTGAAATCTCAGCAAACCTTTTTTCACCCAATCTTGATGATACTTGCAGGTAATGATCAGTACACCAATCCCACTTGGCTCACCAAATTTCGTTCTTCTAGGTTATACCGTTCCTTTGCAGTAACCGTTTTCATGTTTAGTTTCACTCTGTTTTCTCCTATATGGATACATGTAGTTGGAAGTCTAAATCAAACAAGGTTTGTGCTAGCTCTTTGAAACTTGGCACAATAATGCAGTTCCAAGTTCTATCGCTATGGTTTGTGTCCTATTGAAGTAGCCCCAAGCAGAGACTGACGAAAATCACTTTCATTTAAAGGGGTTGCAAAGCTCCAAAAAACTACTTGTTTCCTGAAATCTCAGCAAACATTTTTTTTCACCCAATCTTGATGATACTTGCAGGTAATGATCAGTACACCAATCCCACTTGGCTCACCAAATTTCGTTCTTCTAGGTTAAACGGTTCCTTTGCAGGAACCGTTTTCATGTTTAGGTTTCACTCTGTTTTCTCCTATATGGATACATGTAGTGGGAACTCTAAATCAAACACGGTTTCTGCTAGGTCTTTAAAACTTGGCACAATAATGTAGTTCCAAGTTCTGTCGCTATGGTTTGTGTCCTATTGAAGTAGCCCCAAGCAGAGACTGACAAGAATCACTTTCATTGAAAGGGGTTGCCAAGCTTCCAAAAAACTACGAGTTTCCTGAAATCTCAGCAACATTTTTTCACCCAATCTTGATGATACTGGCAGGTAATGATAAGTACACCAATCCCACTTGGCTCACCAAATTTCGTTCTTCTAGGTTAAACCGTTCCTTTGCAGTAACCGTTTTCATGTTTAGGTTTCACTCTGTTTTCTCCTATATGGATACATGTAGTTGGAACTCTAAATCAAACACGGTTTGTGCTAGCTCTTTGAAACTTTGCACAATAATGTAGTTCCAAGTTCTATCGCTATGGTTTGTGTCCCATGGAAGTAGCCCCAAGCACAGACTGACGAGAATCCCTTTCATTGAAAGGGGTTGCCAAGCTCCAAAATACTACGAGTTTCCTGAAATCTCAGCAAACATTTTTTCACCCAATCTTGATGATACTTGCAGGTAATGATCAGTACACCAATCCCACTTGGCTCACCAAATTTCGTTCTTCTAGGTTAAACCGTTCCTTTGCAGTAACCGTTTTCATGTTTAGGTTTCACTCTGTTTTCTCCTATATGGATATATGTAGTTGGAACTCTAAAATCAAACACGGTTTGTGCAAGCTCATTGAAACTTGGCACAATAATGTAATTCCAAGTTCTATCACTAAGCTTTGTGTCCTATTGATGTAGCCCCAAGCAGGGACTGACGAGAATCACATTCATTGGAAGGGGTTGCCAAGCTATAAAAATCTAGGGGTTTCCAGAAATATCAGCAAACATTTTTCACCCAATCTTGATGATACTTGCAGGTAATGATCAGTACACCAATCCCACTTGGCTCAACAAATTTCGTTCTTCTAGGTTAAACCGTTCTTTGCAGTAACCGTTTTCATGTTTAGGTTTCATTCTGTTTTCTCCTATATGGATACATGTAGTTGGAACTCTAAATCAAACACGGTTTGTGCTAGCTCTTTGAAACTTGGCACAATAATGTAGTTCCAAGTTCTATCGCTATGGTTTGTGTCCTATGGAAGTAGCCCCAAGCAGAGACTGACGAAAATCACTTTCATTGAAAGGGGTTGCCAAGCTCCAAAAAACTACTTGTTTCCTGAAATCTCAGCAAACATTTTTTTTCACCCAATCTTGATGATACTTGCAGGTAATGATCAGTACACCAATCCCACTTGGCTCACCAAATTTCGTTCTTCTAGGTTAAACGGTTCCTTTGCAGGAACCGTTTTCATGTTTAGGTTTCACTCTGTTTTCTCCTATATGGATACATGTAGTGGGAACTCTAAATCAAACACGGTTTCTGCTAGGTCTTTAAAACTTGGCACAATAATGTAGTTCCAAGTTCTGTCGCTATGGTTTGTGTCCTATTGAAGTAGCCCCAAGCAGAGACTGACAAGAATCACTTTCATTGAAAGGGGTTGCCAAGCTTCCAAAAAACTACGAGTTTCCTGAAATCTCAGCAACATTTTTTCACCCAATCTTGATGATACTGGCAGGTAATGATAAGTACACCAATCCCACTTGGCTCACCAAATTTCGTTCTTCTAGGTTAAACGGTTCCTTTGCAGTAACCGTTTTCATGTTTAGGTTTCACTCTGTTTTCTCCTATATGGATATATGTAGTTGGAACTCTAAATCAAACACGGTTTGTGCAAGCTCATTGAAACTTGGCACAATAATGTAATTCCAAGTTCTATCGCAAAGCTTTGTGTCCTATTGATGTAGCCCCAAGGAGGGACTGACGAGAATCACATTCATTGGAAGGGGTTGCCAAGCTATAAAAATCTACGGGTTTCCAGAAATATCAGCAAATATTTTTTCACCCAATCTTGATGATACTTGCAGGTAATGATCAGTACACCAATCCCACTTGGCTCACCAAATTTTGTTCTTCTAGGTTAAACCGTTCCTTTGCAGTAAACGTTTTCATGTTTACGTTTCACTCTGTTTTCTCTTATATGGATACATGTATTTGGAACTCTAAATCAAACACGGTTTCTGCTAGGTCTTTGAAACTTGGCACAATAATGTAGTTCCAAGTTCAATCGCTATGGTTTGTGTCCTAATGAAGTAGCCCCAAGCAGAGACTGACGAGAATCACTTTCATTGAAAGGGGTTGCCAAGCTTCCAAAAAACAACGAGTTTCCTGAAATCTGAGCAAACCTTTTTTCACCCAATCTTGATGATACTTGCAGGTAATGATCAGTACACCAATCCCACTTGGCTCACCAAATTTCGTTCTTCTAGGTTATACCGTTCCTTTGCAGTAACCGTTTTCATGTTTAGTTTTCACTCTGTTTTCTCCTATATGGATACATGTAGTTGGAAGTCTAAATCAAACAAGGTTTGTGCTAGCTCTTTGAAACTTGGCACAATAATGCAGTTCCAAGTTCTATCGCTATGGTTTGTGTCCTATTGAAGTAGCCCCAAGCAGAGACTGACGAAAATCACTTTCATTTAAAGGGGTTGCCAAGCTCCAAAAAACTACTTGTTTCCTGAAATCTCAGCAAACATTTTTTGCACCCAATCTTGATGATACTTGCAGGTAATGATCAGTACACCAATCCCACTTGGCTCACCAAATTTCGTTCTTCTAGGTTAAACGGTTCCTTTGCAGGAACCGTTTTCATGTTTAGGTTTCACTCTGTTTTCTCCTATATGGATACATGTAGTGGGAACTCTAAATCAAACACGGTTTCTGCTAGGTCTTTAAAACTTGGCACAATAATGTAGTTCCAAGTTCTGTCGCTATGGTTTGTGTCCTATTGAAGTAGCCCCAAGCAGAGACTGACAAGAATCACTTTCATTGAAAGGGGTTGCCAAGCTTCCAAAAAACTACGAGTTTCCTGAAATCTCAGCAACATTTTTTCACCCAATCTTGATGATACTGGCAGGTAATGATAAGTACACCAATCCCACTTGGCTCACCAAATTTCGTTCTTCTAGGTTAAACGGTTCCTTTGCAGTAACCGTTTTCATGTTTAGGTTTCACTCTGTTTTCTCCTATATGGATATATGTAGTTGGAACTCTAAATCAAACACGGTTTGTGCAAGCTCATTGAAACTTGGCACAATAATGTAATTCCAAGTTCTATCGCTAAGCTTTGTGTCCTATTGATGTAGCCCCAAGGAGGGACTGACGAGAATCACATTCATTGGAAGGGGTTGCCAAGCTATAAAAATCTACGGGTTTCCAGAAATATCAGCAAATATTTTTTCACCCAATCTTGATGATACTTGCAGGTAATGATCAGTACACCAATCCCACTTGGCTCACCAAATTTCGTTCTTCTAGGTTAAACCGTTCCTTTGCAGTAACCGTTTTCATGTTTAGGTTTCACTCTGTTTTCTCCTATATGGATACATGTAGTTGGAACTCTAAATCAAACACGGTTTGTGCTAGCTCTTTGAAACTTTGCACAATAATGTAGTTACAAGTTCTATCGCTATGGTTTGTGTCCCATGGAAGTAGCCCCAAGCAGAGACTGACGAGAATCACATTCATTGAAAGGGGTTGCGAAGCTTCCAAAAAACTACGAGTTTCCTGAAATCTCAGCAAACATTTTTTCACCCAATCTTGATGATACTTCCAGGTAATGATCAGTACACCAATCCCACTTGGCTCACCAAATTTCATTCTTCTAGGTTAAACCGTTCCTTTGCAGTAACCGTTTTCATGTTTAGTTTTCACTCTGTTTGCTCCTATATGGATACATGTAGTTGGAACTCTAAATCAAACACGGTTTGCGCTACCTCTTTGAAAGTTGGCACAATAATGTAGTTCCAAGTTCTATCACTATGGTTTGTGTCCTATTGAAGTAGCCCCAAGCAGAGACTGACGAGTATCACATTCATTGGAAGGGGTTGCCAAGCTTCCAAAAAACGAGTTTCCTGAAATCTCAGCAAACAATTTTTCACCCAATCTTGATGATACTTGCAGGTAATGATCAGTACACCAATCCCACTTGGCTCACCAAATTTCGTTCTTCTAGGTTAAACCGTTCCTTTGCAGAAACCGTTTTCATGTTTAGTTTTCACTCTGTTTTCTCCTATATGGATACATGTAGTTGGAACTCTAAATCAAACACGGTTTGCGCTAGCTCTTTGAAACTTGGCACAATAATGTAGTTCCAAGTTCTCTCGCTATGGTTTGTGTCCTATTGAAGTAGCCCCCAGCAGAGACTGACGAGAATCACATTCATTGGAAGGGGTTACCAAGCTTCCAAAAAACTACAATTTTCCTGAAATCTCAGCAAACATTTTTTCACCCAATCTTGATGATACTTCCAGGTAATGATCAGTACACCAATCCCACTTGGCTCACCAAATTTCGTTCTTCTAGGTTAAACCGTTCCTTTGCAGTAACCGTTTTCATGTTTAGGTTTCACTCTGTTTTCTCCTATATGGATACATGTAGTTGGAACTCTAAATCAAACACGGTTTGTGCTAGCTCTTTGAAACTTGGCACAATAATGTAGTTCCAAGTTCTATCGCTAAGGTTTGTGTCCCATGGAAGTAGCCCCAAGCAGAGACTGACGAGAATCACTTACATTGAAAGGGGTTGCCAAGCTCCAAAAAACTACGAGTTTCCTGAAATCTCAGCAAACATTTTTTCACCCAATCTTGATGATACTTACAGGTAATGATCAGTACACCAATCCCACTTGGCTCACCAAATTTTGTTCTTCTAGGTTAAACCGTTCCTTTGCAGTAAACGTTTTCATGTTTACGTTTCACTCTGTTTTCTCTTATATGGATACATGTATTTGGAACTCTAAATCAAACACGGTTTCTGCTAGGTCTTTGAAACTTGGCACAATAATGTAGTTCCAAGTTCTATCGCTATGGTTTGTGTCCTATGGAAGTAGCCCCAAGCAGAGACTGACGAGAATCACTTTCATTGAAAGGGGTTGCCAAGCTTCCAAAAACAACGAGTTTCCTGAAATCTCAGCAAACCTTTTTTCACCCAATCTTGATGATACTTGCAGGTAATGATCAGTACACCAATCCCACTTGGCTCACCAAATTTCGTTCTTCTAGGTTAAACCGTTCCTTTGCAGTAACCGTTTTCATGTTTAGGTTTCACTCTGTTTTCTCCTATATGGATACATGTAGTTGGAACTCTAAATCAAACAGGGTTTGTGCTAGCTCTTTGAAACTTTGCACAATAATGTAGTTCCAAGTTCTATCGCTATGGTTTGTGTCCCATGGAAGTAGCCCCAAGCAGAAACTGACGAGATTCACTTTCATTGAAAGGGGTTGCCAAGCTTCCAAAAAACTACGAGTTTCCTGAAATCTCAGCAACATTTTTTCACCCAATCTTGATGATACTTGCAGGTAATGATCAGTACACCAATCCCACTTGGCTCACCAAATTTCGTTCTTCTAGGTTAAACCGTTCCTTTCCAGTAACCGTTTTCATGTTTAGGTTTCATTCTGTTTTCTCCTATATGGATACATGTAGTTGGAACTCTAAATCAAACACGGTTTGCGCTAGCTCTTTGAAACTTGGCACAATAATGTAGTTCCAAGTTCTATCGCTATGGTTTGTGTCCTATGGAAGTAGCCCCAAGCAGAGACTGACGAGAATCACTTTCATTGAAAGGGTTGCCAAGCTTCCAAAAAACTACGAGTTTCCAGAAATCTCAGCAAACATTTTTTCACCCAATCTTGATGATACTTGCAGGTAATGATCAGTACACCAATCCCACTTGGCTCACCAAATTTCGTTCTTCTAGGTTAAACCGTTCCTTTGCAGTAACCGTTTTCATGTTTAGTTTTCACTCTGTTTTCTCCTATATGGATACATGTAGTTGGAAGTCTAAATCAAACAAGGTTTGTGCTAGCTCTTTGAAACTTGGCACAATAATGCAGTTCCAAGTTCTATCGCTATGGTTTGTGTCCTATTGAAGTAGCCCCAAGCAGAGACTGACGAAAATCACTTTCATTGAAAGGGGTTGCCAAGCTCCAAAAAACTACTTGTTTCCTGAAATCTCAGCAAACATTTTTTTTCACCCAATCTTGATGATACTTGCAGGTAATGATCAGTACACCAATCCCACTTGGCTCACCAAATTTCGTTCTTCTAGGTTAAACGGTTCCTTTGCAGGAACCGTTTTCATGTTTAGGTTTCACTCTGTTTTCTCCTATATGGATACATGTAGTGGGAACTCTAAATCAAACACGGTTTCTGCTAGGTCTTTAAAACTTGGCACAATAATGTAGTTCCAAGTTCTGTCGCTATGGTTTGTGTCCTATTGAAGTAGCCCCAAGCAGAGACTGACAAGAATCACTTTCATTGAAAGGGGTTGCCAAGCTTCCAAAAAACTACGAGTTTCCTGAAATCTCAGCAACATTTTTTCACCCAATCTTGATGATACTGGCAGGTAATGATAAGTACACCAATCCCACTTGGCTCACCAAATTTCGTTCTTCTAGGTTAAACGGTTCCTTTGCAGTAACCGTTTTCATGTTTAGGTTTCACTCTGTTTTCTCCTATATGGATATATGTAGTTGGAACTCTAAATCAAACACGGTTTGTGTAAGCTCATTGAAACTTGGCACAATAATGTAATTCCAAGTTCTATCGCTAAGCTTTGTGTCCTATTGATGTAGCCCCAAGGAGGGACTGACGAGAATCACATTCATTGGAAGGGGTTGCCAAGCTATAAAAATCTACGGGTTTCCAGAAATATCAGCAAATATTTTTTCACCCAATCTTGATGATACTTGCAGGTAATGATCAGTACACCAATCCCACTTGGCTCACCAAATTTCGTTCTTCTAGGTTAAACCGTTCCTTTGCAGTAACCGTTTTCATGTTTAGGTTTCACTCTGTTTTCTCCTATATGGATACATGTAGTTGGAACTCTAAATCAAACACGGTTTGTGCTAGCTCTTTGAAACTTTGCACAATAATGTAGTTCCAAGTTCTATCACTATGGTTTGTGTCCCATGGAAGTAGCCCCAAGCAGAGACTGACGAGAATCACTTTCATTGAAAGGGGTTGCCAAGCTCCAAAAAACTACGAGTTTCCTGAAATCTCAGCAAACATTTTTTCACCCAATCTTGATGATACTGGCAGATAATGATAAGTACACAAATCCCACTTGGCTCACCAAATTTTGTTCTTCTAGGTTAAACGGATCCTTTGCAGTAACCGTTTTCAGGTTTAGGTTTCACTCTGTTTACTCCTATATGGATATATGTAGATGGAACTCTAAATCAAACACGGTTTGTGCAAGCTCATTGAAACTTGGCACAATAATGTAATTCCAAGTTCTTTCGCTATGCTTTGTGTCCTATTGAAGTAGCCCCAAGCAGGGACTGACGAGAATCACATTCATTGGAAGGGGTTGCCAAGCTATAAAAAACTACGAGTTTCCTGAAATCTTAGCAAACATTTTTTCACCCAATCTTGATGATACTTGCAGGTAATGATCAGTACACCAATCCCACTTGGCTCACCAAATTTCGTTCTTCTAGGTTAAACCGTTCCTTTGCAGTAACCGTTTTCATGTTTAGGTTTCACTCTGTTTTCTCCTATATGGATACATGTAGTTGGAACTCTAAATCAAACACGGTTTGCGCTAGCTCTTTGAAACTTGGCACAGTAATGTAGTTCCAAGTTCTATCGCTATGGTTTGTGTCCTATTGAAGTAGCCCCAAGCAGAGACTGACGAGAATCACATTCATTGGAAGGGGTTGCCAAGCTTCCACAAAACTACGAGTTTCCTGAAATCTCAGCAAACATTTTTTCACCCAATCTGGATGATACTTGCAGGTAATGATAAGTACACCAATCCCACTTAGCTCACCAAATTTCGTTCTTCTAGGTTAAACCGTTCCTTTGCAGTAACCGTTTTCATGTTTAGGTTTCACTCTGTTTTCTCCTATATGGATACATGTAGTTGGAACTCTAAATCAAACACGGTTTGTGCTAGCTCTTTGAAACTTTGCACAATAATGTAGTTCCAAGTTCTATCACTATGGTTTGTGTCCCATGGAAGTAGCCCCAAGCAGAGACTGACGAGAATCCCTTTCATTGAAAGGGGTTGCCAAGCTCCAAAAAACTACGAGTTTCCTGAAATCTCAGCAAACATTTTTTCACCCAATCTTGATGATACTTGCAGGTAAAGATCAGTACACCAGTCCCACTTGGCTCACCAAATTTCGTTCTTCTAGGTTAAACCGTTCCTTTGCAGTAACCGTTTTCATGTTTAGTTTTCACTCTGTTTGCTCCTATATGGATACATGTAGTTGGAACTCTAAATCAAACACGGTTTGCGCTAGCTCTTTGAAACTTGGCACAATAATGTAGTTCCAAGTTCCCTCGCTATGGTTTGTGTCCTATTGAAGTAGCCCCAAGCAGAGACTGACGAGAATCACATTCATTGGAAGGGGTTGCCAAGCTTCCAAAAAACTACGAGTTTCCTGAAATCTCAGCAAACATTTTTTCACCCAATCTTGATGATACTGGCAGGTAATGATCAGTACACCAATCCCACTTGGCTCACCAAATTTCGTTCTTCTAGGTTAAACGGTTCCTTTGCAGTACCGTTTTCATGTTTAGGTTTCACTCTGTTTTCTCCTATATGGATACATGTAGTTGGAAGTCTAAATCAAACAAGGTTTGTGCTAGCTCTTTGAAACTTTGCACAATAATGCAGTTCCAAGTTCTATCGCTATGGTTTGTGTCCTATTGAAGTAGGCCCAAGCAGAGACTGACGAGAATCACTTTCATTGAAAGGGGTTGCCAAGCTCCAAAAACTACGAGTTTCCTGAAATCTCAGCAAACATTTTTTTCACCCAATCTTGATGATACTTGCAGGTAATGATCAGTACACCAATCCCACTTGGCTCACCAAATTTCGTTCTTCTAGGTTAAACTGTTCCTTTGCAGGAACCGTTTTCATGTTTAGGTTTCACTCTGTTTTCTCCTTTATGGATACATGTAGTTGGAACTCTAAATCAAACACGGTTTGTGCTAGGTCTTTGAAGCTTGGCACAATAATGTAGTTCCAAGTTCTATCGCTATGGTTTGTGTCCTATTGAAGTAGCCCCAAGCAGAGACTGACGAGAATCACATTCATTGGAAGGTGTTGCCAAGCTTCCACAAAACTACGAGTTTCCTGAAATCTCAGCAAACATTTTTTCACCCAATCTTGATGATACTTGCCGGTAAGGATCAGTACACCAGTCCCACTTGGCTCACCAAATTTCGTTCTTCTAGGTTAAACCGTTCCTTGCAGTAACCCTTTTCATGTTTAGGTTTCACTCTGTTTTCTCCTATATGGATACATGTAGTTGGAACTCTAAATCAAACACGGTTTGTGCTATCTCTTTGAAATTTGGCACAATAATGTAGTTCCAAGTTCTATCGCTATGGTTTGTGTCCTATTGAAGTAGCCCCAAGCAGAGACTGACGAGAATCACATTCATTGGAAGGTGTTGCCAAGCTTCCACAAAACTAGGAGTTTCCTGAAATCTCAGCAAACATTTTTTCACCCAATCTTGATGATACTTGCAGGTAAGGATCAGTACAGCAGTCCCACTTGGCTCACCAAATTTCGTTCTTCTAGGTTAAACCGTTCCTTGCAGTAACCGTTTTCATGTTTAGGTTTCACTCTGTTTTCTCCTATATGGATACATGTATTTGGAACTCTAAATCAAACACGGTTTGTGCTAGCTCTTTGAAACTTGGCACAATAATGTAGTTCCACGTTCTATCTCTATGGTTTGTGTCCTATGGAAGTAGCACCACACAGAGACTGACGAGAATCACATTCATTGAAAGGGGTTGCCAAGCTCCAAAAAACTACGAGTTTCCTGAAATCTCAGCAAACATTTTTTCACCCAATCTTGATGATACTTGCAGGTAATGATCAGTACACCAATCCCAATTGGCTCACCAAATTTCGTTCTTCTAGGTTAAACCGTTCCTTTGCAGTAACCGTTTTCATGTTTAGGTTTCACTCTGTTTTCTCCTATATGGATACATGTAGTTGGAACTCTAAATCAAACACGGTTTGCGCTAGCTCTTTGAAACTTGGCACAATAATGTAGTTCCAAGTTCCCTCGCTATGGTTTGTGTCCTATTGAAGTAGCCCCAAGCAGAGACTGACGAGAATCACATTCATTGGAAGGGGTTGCCAAGCTTCCAAAAAACTACAACTTTCCTGAAATCTCAGCAAACATTTTTTCACCCAATCTTCATGATACTTCCAGGTAATGATCAGTACACCAATCCCACTTGGCTCACCAAATATCGTTCTTCTAGTTTAAACCGTTCCTTTGCAGTAACCGTTTTCATGTTTAGGTTTCACTCTGTTTTCTCCTATATGGATACATGTAGTTGGAACTCTAAATCAAACACGGTTTGTGCTAGCTCTTTGAAACTTGGCACAATAATGTAGTTCCAAGTTCCCTCGCTATGGTTTGTGTCCTATTGAAGTAGCCCCAAGCAGAGACTGACGAGAATCACATTCATTGGAAGGGGTTGCCAAGCTTCCAAAAAACTACGAGTTTCCAGAAATCTCAGCAAACATTTTTTCACCCAATCTTGATGATACTTGCAGGTAATGATCAGTACACCAATCCCACTTGGCTCACCAAATTTCGTTCTTCTAGGTTAAACCGTTCCTTTGCAGGAACCGTTTTCATGTTTAGGTTTCACTCTGTTTTCTCCTATATGGATACATGTAGTGGGAACTCTAAATCAAACACGGTTTCTGCTAGGTCTTTAAAACTTGGCACAATAATGTAGTTCCAAGTTCTGTCGCTATGGTTTGTGTCCTATTGAAGTAGCCCCAAGCAGAGACTGACAAGAATCACTTTCATTGAAAGGGGTTGCCAAGCTTCCAAAAAACTACGAGTTTCCTGAAATCTCAGCAACATTTTTTCACCCAATCTTGATGATACAGGCAGGTAATGATAAGTACACCAATCCCACTTGGCTCACCAAATTTCGTTCTTCTAGGTTAAACGGTTCCTTTGCAGTAACCGTTTTAATGTTTAGGTTTCACTCTGTTTTCTCCTATATGGATATATGTAGTTGGAACTCTAAATCAAACACGGTTTGTGCAAGCTCATTGAAACTTGGCATAATAATGTAATTCCAAGTTCTATCGCTAAGCTTTGTGTCCTATTGATGTAGCCCCAAGGAGGGACTGACGAGAATCACATTCATTGGAAGGGGTTGCCAAGCTATAAAAATCTACGGGTTTCCAGAAATATCAGCAAATATTTTTTCACCCAATCTTGATGATACTTGCAGGTAATGATCAGTACACCAATCCCACTTGGCTCACCAAATTTCGTTCTTCTAGGTTAAACCGTTCCTTTGCAGTAACCGTTTTCATGTTTAGGTTTCACTCTGTTTTCTCCTATATGGATACATGTAGTTGGAACTCTAAATCAAACACGGTTTGTGCTAGCTCTTTGAAACTTTGCACAATAATGTAGTTACAAGTTCTATCGCTATGGTTTGTGTCCCATGGAAGTAGCCCCAAGCAGAGACTGACGAGAATCACATTCATTGAAAGGGGTTGCGAAGCTTCCAAAAAACAACGAGTTTCCTGAAATCTCAGCAAACATTTTTTCACCCAATCTTGATGATACTTCCAGGTAATGATCAGTACACCAATCCCACTTGGCTCACCAAATTTCGTTCTTCTAGGTTAAACCCTTCCTTTGCAGTAACCGTTTTCATGTTTAGTTTTCACTCTGTTTGCTCCTATATGGATACATGTAGTTGGAACTCTAAATCAAACACGGTTTGCGCTACCTCTTTGAAAGTTGGCACAATAATGTAGTTCCAAGTTCTATCGCTATGGTTTGTGTCCTATTGAAGTAGCCCCAAGCAGAGACTGACGAGAATCACATTCATTGGAAGGGGTTGCCAAGCTTCCAAAAAACGAGTTTCCTGAAATCTCAGCAAACAATTTTTCACCCAATCTTGATGATACTTGCAGGTAATGATCAGTACACCAATCCCACTTGGCTCACCAAATTTCGTTCTTCTAGGTTAAACCGTTCCTTTTCAGAAACCGTTTTCATGTTTAGTTTTCACTCTGTTTTCTCCTATATGGATACATGTAGTTGGAACTCTAAATCAAACACGGTTTGCGCTAGCTCTTTGAAACTTGGCACAATAATGTAGTTCCAAGTTCTCTCGCTATGGTTTGTGTCCTATTGAAGTAGCCCCCAGCAGAGACTGACGAGAATCACATTCATTGGAAGGGGTTACCAAGCTTCCAAAAAACTACAATTTTCCTGAAATCTCAGCAAACATTTTTTCACCCAATCTTGATGATACTTCCAGGTAATGATCAGTACACCAATCCCACTTGGCTCACCAAATTTCGTTCTTCTAGGTTAAACCGTTCCTTTGCAGTAACCGTTTTCATGTTTAGGTTTCACTCTGTTTTCTCCTATATGGATACATGTAGTTGGAACTCTAAATCAAACACGGTTTGTGCTAGCTCTTTGAAACTTGGCACAATAATGTAGTTCCAAGTTCTATCGCTATGGTTTGTGTCCCATGGAAGTAGCCCCAAGCAGAGACTGACGAGAATCACTTTCATTGAAAGGGGTTGCCAAGCTCCAAAAAACTACGAGTTTCCTGAAATCTCAGCAAACATTTTTTCACCCAATCTTGATGATACTTACAGGTAATGATCAGTACACCAATCCCACTTGGCTCACCAAATTTTGTTCTTCTAGGTTAAACCGTTCCTTTGCAGTAAACGTTTTCATGTTTACGTTTCACTCTGTTTTCTCTTATATGGATACATGTATTTGGAACTCTAAATCAAACACGGTTTCTGCTAGGTCTTTGAAACTTGGCACAATAATGTAGTTCCAAGTTCTATCGCTATGGTTTGTGTCCTATGGAAGTAGCCCCAAGCAGAGACTGACGAGAATCACTTTCATTGAAAGGGGTTGCCAAGCTTCCAAAAAACAACGAGTTTCCTGAAATCTCAGCAAACCTTTTGTCACCCAATCTTGATGATACTTGCAGGTAATGATCAGTACACCAATCCCACTTGGCTCACCAAATTTCGTTCTTCTAGGTTAAACCGTTCCTTTGCAGTAACCGTTTTCATGTTTAGGTTTCACTCTGTTTTCTCCTATATGGATACATGTAGTTGGAACTCTAAATCAAACAGGGTTTGTGCTTGCTCTTTGAAACTTTGCACAATAATGTAGTTCCAAGTTCTATCGCTATGGTTTGTGTCCCATGGAAGTAGCCCCAAGCAGAAACTGACGAGATTCACTTTCATTGAAAGGGGTTGCCAAGCTTCCAAAAAACTACGAGTTTCCTGAAATCTCAGCAACATTTTTTCACCCAATCTTGATGATACTTGCAGGTAATGATCAGTACACCAATCAAACTAGGCTCACCAAATTTCGTTCTTCTAGGTTAAACCGTTCCTTTCCAGTAACCGTTTTCATGTTTAGGTTTCATTCTGTTTTCTCCTATATGGATACATGTAGTTGGAACTCTAAATCAAACACGGTTTGCGCTAGCTCTTTGAAACTTGGCACAATAATGTAGTTCCAAGTTCTATCGCTATGGTTTGTGTCCTATGGAAGTAGCCCCAAGCAGAGACTGACGAGAATCACTTTCATTGAAAGGGGTTGCCAAGCTTCCAAAAAACTACGAGTTTCCAGAAATCTCAGCAAACATTTTTTCACCCAATCTTGATGATACTTGCAGGTAATGATCAGTACACCAATCCCACTTGGCTCACCAAATTTCGTTCTTCTAGGTTAAACCGTTCCTTTGCAGTAACCGTTTTCATGTTTAGTTTTCACTCTGTTTTCTCCTATATGGATACATGTAGTTGGAAGTCTAAATCAAACAAGGTTTGTGCTAGCTCTTTGAAACTTGGCACAATAATGCAGTTCCAAGTTCTATCGCTATGGTTTGTGTCCTATTGAAGTAGCCCCAAGCAGAGACTGAAGAAAATCACTTTCATTGAAAGGGGTTGCCAAGCTCCAAAAAACTACTTGTTTCCTTAAATCTCAGCAAACATTTTTTTTCACCCAATCTTGATGATACTTGCAGGTAATGATTAGTACACCAATCCCACTTGGCTCACCAAATTTCGTTCTTCTAGGTTAAACGGTTCCTTTGCAGGAACCGTTTTCATGTTTAGGTTTCACTCTGTTTTCTCCTATATGGATACATGTAGTGGGAACTCTAAATCAAACACGGTTTCTGCTAGGTCTTTAAAACTTGGCACAATAATGTAGTTCCAAGTTCTGTCGCTATGGTTTGTGTCCTATTGAAGTAGCCCCAAGCAGAGACTGACAAGAATCACTTTCATTGAAAGGGGTTGCCAAGCTCCCAAAAAACTACGAGTTTCCTGAAATCTCAGCAAACATTTTTTCACCCAATCTTGATGATACTGGCAGATAATGATAAGTACA
This sequence comes from Urocitellus parryii, assembly GCF_045843805.1. NCBI lineage: Eukaryota > Metazoa > Chordata > Mammalia > Rodentia > Sciuridae > Urocitellus > Urocitellus parryii. The sequence continues at coordinate 19,725 of NW_027553452.1, forward strand.
CAAATCCCACTTGGCTCACCAAATTTTGTTCTTCTAGGTTAAACGGTTCCTTTGCAGTAACCGTTTTCATGTTTAGGTTTCACTCTGTTTACTCCTATATGGATATATGTAGATGGAACTCTAAATCAAACACGGTTTGTGCAAGCTCATTGAAACTTGGCACAATAATGTAATTCCAAGTTCTTTCGCTATGCTTTGTGTCCTATTGAAGTAGCCCCAAGCAGGGACTGACGAGAATCACATTCATTGGAAGGGGTTGCCAAGCTATAAAAAACTACGAGTTTCCTGAAATCTCAGCAAACATTTTTTCACCCAATCTTGATGATACTTGCAGGTAATGATCAGTACACCAATCCCACTTGGCTCACCAAATTTCGTTCTTCTAGGTTAAACCGTTCCTTTGCAGTAACCGTTTTCATGTTTAGGTTTCACTCTGTTTTCTCCTATATGGATACATGTAGTTGGAACTCTAAATCAAACACGGTTTGCGCTAGCTCTTTGAAACTTGGCACAGTAATGTAGTTCCAAGTTCTATCGCTATGGTTTGTGTCCTATTGAAGTAGCCCCAAGCAGAGACTGACGAGAATCACATTCATTGGAAGGGGTTGCCAAGCTTCCACAAAACTACGAGTTTCCTGAAATCTCAGCAAACATTTTTTCACCCAATCTTGATGATACTTGCAGGTAATGATCAGTACACCAATCCCACTTAGCTCACCAAATTTCGTTCTTCTAGGTTAAACCGTTCCTTTGCAGTAACCGTTTTCATGTTTAGGTTTCACTCTGTTTTCTCCTATATGGATACATGTACTTGGAACTCTAAATCAAACACGGTTTGTGCTAGCTCTTTGAAACTTTGCACAATAATGTAGTTCCAAGTTCTATCACTATGGTTTGTGTCCCATGGAAGTAGCCCCAAGCAGAGACTGACGAGAATCCCTTTCATTGAAAGGGGTTGCCAAGCTCCAAAAAACTACGAGTTTCCTGAAATCTCAGCAAACATTTTTTCACCCAATCTTGATGATACTTGCAGGTAAAGATCAGTACACCAGTCCCACTTGGCTCACCAAATTTCGTTCTTCTAGGTTAAACCGTTCCTTTGCAGTAACCGTTTTCATGTTTAGTTTTCACTCTGTTTGCTCCTATATGGATACATGTAGTTGGAACTCTAAATCAAACACGGTTTGCGCTACCTCTTTGAAACTTGGCACAATAATGTAGTTCCAAGTTCTATCGCTATGGTTTGTGTCCTATTGAAGTAGCCCCAAGCAGAGACTGACGAGAATCACATTCATTGGAAGGGGTTGCCAAGCTTCCAAAAAACTACGAGTTTCCTGAAATCTCAGCAAACATTTTTTCACCCAATCTTGATGATACTGGCAGGTAATGATCAGTACACCAATCCCACTTGGCTCACCAAATTTCGTTCTTCTAGGTTAAACGGTTCCTTTGCAGTACCGTTTTCATGTTTAGGTTTCACTCTGTTTTCTCCTTTATGGATACATGTAGTTGGAACTCTAAATCAAACACGGTTTTGCTAGGTCTTTGAAGCTTGGCACAATAATGTAGTTCCAAGTTCTATCGCTATGGTTTGTGTCCTATTGAAGTAGCCCCAAGCAGAGACTGACGAGAATCACATTCATTTTAAGGTGTTGCCATGCTTCCACAAAACTACGAGTTTCCTGAAATCTCAGCAAACATTTTTTCACCCAATCTTGATGATACTTGCAGGTAAGGATCAGTACACCAGTCCCACTTGGCTCACCAAATTTCGTTCTTCTAGGTTAAACCGTTCATTGCAGTAACCGTTTTCATGTTTAGGTTTCACTCTGTTTTCTCCTATATGGATACATGTAGTTGGAACTCTAAATCAAACACGGTTTGTGCTATCTCTTTGAAATTTGGCACAATAATGTAGTTCCAAGTTCTATCGCTATGGTTTGTGTCCTATTGAAGTAGCCCCAAGCAGAGACTGACGAGAATCACATTCATTGGAAGGTGTTGCCAAGCTTCCACAAAACTAGGAGTTTCCTGAAATCTCAGCAAACATTTTTTCACCCAATCTTGATGATACTTGCAGGTAAGGATCAGTACAGCAGTCCCACTTGGCTCACCAAATTTCGTTCTTCTAGGTTAAACCGTTCCTTGCAGTAACCGTTTTCATGTTTAGGTTTCACTCTGTTTTCTCCTATATGGATACATGTATTTGGAACTCTAAATCAAACACGGTTTGTGCTAGCTCTTTGAAACTTGGCACAATAATGTAGTTCCACGTTCTATCTCTATGGTTTGTGTCCTATGGAAGTAGCACCACACAGAGACTGACGAGAATCACTTTCATTGAAAGGGGTTGCCAAGCTCCAAAAAACTACGAGTTTCCTGAAATCTCAGCAAACATTTTTTCACCCAATCTTGATGATACTTGCAGGTAATGATCAGTACACCAATCCCACTTGGCTCACCAAATTTCGTTCTTCTAGGTTAAACCGTTCCTTTTCAGAAACCGTTTTCATGTTTAGTTTTCACTCTGTTTTCTCCTATATGGATACATGTAGTTGGAACTCTAAATCAAACACGGTTTGCGCTAGCTCTTTGAAACTTGGCACAATAATGTAGTTCCAAGTTCTCTCGCTATGGTTTGTGTCCTATTGAAGTAGCCCCCAGCAGAGACTGACGAGAATCACATTCATTGGAAGGGGTTACCAAGCTTCCAAAAAACTACAATTTTCCTGAAATCTCAGCAAACATTTTTTCACCCAATCTTGATGATACTTCCAGGTAATGATCAGTACACCAATCCCACTTGGCTCACCAAATTTCGTTCTTCTAGGTTAAACCGTTCCTTTGCAGTAACCGTTTTCATGTTTAGGTTTCACTCTGTTTTCTCCTATATGGATACATGTAGTTGGAACTCTAAATCAAACACGGTTTGTGCTAGCTCTTTGAAACTTGGCACAATAATGTAGTTCCAAGTTCTATCGCTATGGTTTGTGTCCCATGGAAGTAGCCCCAAGCAGAGACTGACGAGAATCACTTTCATTGAAAGGGGTTGCCAAGCTCCAAAAAACTACGAGTTTCCTGAAATCTCAGCAAACATTTTTTCACCCAATCTTGATGATACTTACAGGTAATGATCAGTACACCAATCCCACTTGGCTCACCAAATTTTGTTCTTCTAGGTTAAACCGTTCCTTTGCAGTAAACGTTTTCATGTTTACGTTTCACTCTGTTTTCTCTTATATGGATACATGTATTTGGAACTCTAAATCAAACACGGTTTCTGCTAGGTCTTTGAAACTTGGCACAATAATGTAGTTCCAAGTTCTATCGCTATGGTTTGTGTCCTATGGAAGTAGCCCCAAGCAGAGACTGACGAGAATCACTTTCATTGAAAGGGGTTGCCAAGCTTCCAAAAAACAACGAGTTTCCTGAAATCTCAGCAAACCTTTTGTCACCCAATCTTGATGATACTTGCAGGTAATGATCAGTACACCAATCCCACTTGGCTCACCAAATTTCGTTCTTCTAGGTTAAACCGTTCCTTTGCAGTAACCGTTTTCATGTTTAGGTTTCACTCTGTTTTCTCCTATATGGATACATGTAGTTGGAACTCTAAATCAAACAGGGTTTGTGCTTGCTCTTTGAAACTTTGCACAATAATGTAGTTCCAAGTTCTATCGCTATGGTTTGTGTCCCATGGAAGTAGCCCCAAGCAGAAACTGACGAGATTCACTTTCATTGAAAGGGGTTGCCAAGCTTCCAAAAAACTACGAGTTTCCTGAAATCTCAGCAACATTTTTTCACCCAATCTTGATGATACTTGCAGGTAATGATCAGTACACCAATCAAACTAGGCTCACCAAATTTCGTTCTTCTAGGTTAAACCGTTCCTTTCCAGTAACCGTTTTCATGTTTAGGTTTCATTCTGTTTTCTCCTATATGGATACATGTAGTTGGAACTCTAAATCAAACACGGTTTGCGCTAGCTCTTTGAAACTTGGCACAATAATGTAGTTCCAAGTTCTATCGCTATGGTTTGTGTCCTATGGAAGTAGCCCCAAGCAGAGACTGACGAGAATCACTTTCATTGAAAGGGGTTGCCAAGCTTCCAAAAAACTACGAGTTTCCAGAAATCTCAGCAAACATTTTTTCACCCAATCTTGATGATACTTGCAGGTAATGATCAGTACACCAATCCCACTTGGCTCACCAAATTTCGTTCTTCTAGGTTAAACCGTTCCTTTGCAGTAACCGTTTTCATGTTTAGTTTTCACTCTGTTTTCTCCTATATGGATACATGTAGTTGGAAGTCTAAATCAAACAAGGTTTGTGCTAGCTCTTTGAAACTTGGCACAATAATGCAGTTCCAAGTTCTATCGCTATGGTTTGTGTCCTATTGAAGTAGCCCCAAGCAGAGACTGAAGAAAATCACTTTCATTGAAAGGGGTTGCCAAGCTCCAAAAAACTACTTGTTTCCTTAAATCTCAGCAAACATTTTTTTTCACCCAATCTTGATGATACTTGCAGGTAATGATTAGTACACCAATCCCACTTGGCTCACCAAATTTCGTTCTTCTAGGTTAAACGGTTCCTTTGCAGGAACCGTTTTCATGTTTAGGTTTCACTCTGTTTTCTCCTATATGGATACATGTAGTGGGAACTCTAAATCAAACACGGTTTCTGCTAGGTCTTTAAAACTTGGCACAATAATGTAGTTCCAAGTTCTGTCGCTATGGTTTGTGTCCTATTGAAGTAGCCCCAAGCAGAGACTGACAAGAATCACTTTCATTGAAAGGGGTTGCCAAGCTCCCAAAAAACTACGAGTTTCCTGAAATCTCAGCAAACATTTTTTCACCCAATCTTGATGATACTGGCAGATAATGATAAGTACACAAATCCCACTTGGCTCACCAAATTTTGTTCTTCTAGGTTAAACGGTTCCTTTGCAGTAACCGTTTTCATGTTTAGGTTTCACTCTGTTTACTCCTATATGGATATATGTAGATGGAACTCTAAATCAAACACGGTTTGTGCAAGCTCATTGAAACTTGGCACAATAATGTAATTCCAAGTTCTTTCGCTATGCTTTGTGTCCTATTGAAGTAGCCCCAAGCAGGGACTGACGAGAATCACATTCATTGGAAGGGGTTGCCAAGCTATAAAAAACTACGAGTTTCCTGAAATCTCAGCAAACATTTTTTCACCCAATCTTGATGATACTTGCAGGTAATGATCAGTACACCAATCCCACTTGGCTCACCAAATTTCGTTCTTCTAGGTTAAACCGTTCCTTTGCAGTAACCGTTTTCATGTTTAGGTTTCACTCTGTTTTCTCCTATATGGATACATGTAGTTGGAACTCTAAATCAAACACGGTTTGCGCTAGCTCTTTGAAACTTGGCACAGTAATGTAGTTCCAAGTTCTATCGCTATGGTTTGTGTCCTATTGAAGTAGCCCCAAGCAGAGACTGACGAGAATCACATTCATTGGAAGGGGTTGCCAAGCTTCCACAAAACTACGAGTTTCCTGAAATCTCAGCAAACATTTTTTCACCCAATCTTGATGATACTTGCAGGTAATGATCAGTACACCAATCCCACTTAGCTCACCAAATTTCGTTCTTCTAGGTTAAACCGTTCCTTTGCAGTAACCGTTTTCATGTTTAGGTTTCACTCTGTTTTCTCCTATATGGATACATGTACTTGGAACTCTAAATCAAACACGGTTTGTGCTAGCTCTTTGAAACTTTGCACAATAATGTAGTTCCAAGTTCTATCACTATGGTTTGTGTCCCATGGAAGTAGCCCCAAGCAGAGACTGACGAGAATCCCTTTCATTGAAAGGGGTTGCCAAGCTCCAAAAAACTACGAGTTTCCTGAAATCTCAGCAAACATTTTTTCACCCAATCTTGATGATACTTGCAGGTAAAGATCAGTACACCAGTCCCACTTGGCTCACCAAATTTCGTTCTTCTAGGTTAAACCGTTCCTTTGCAGTAACCGTTTTCATGTTTAGTTTTCACTCTGTTTGCTCCTATATGGATACATGTAGTTGGAACTCTAAATCAAACACGGTTTGCGCTACCTCTTTGAAACTTGGCACAATAATGTAGTTCCAAGTTCTATCGCTATGGTTTGTGTCCTATTGAAGTAGCCCCAAGCAGAGACTGACGAGAATCACATTCATTGGAAGGGGTTGCCAAGCTTCCAAAAAACTACGAGTTTCCTGAAATCTCAGCAAACATTTTTTCACCCAATCTTGATGATACTGGCAGGTAATGATCAGTACACCAATCCCACTTGGCTCACCAAATTTCGTTCTTCTAGGTTAAACGGTTCCTTTGCAGTACCGTTTTCATGTTTAGGTTTCACTCTGTTTTCTCCTTTATGGATACATGTAGTTGGAACTCTAAATCAAACACGGTTTTGCTAGGTCTTTGAAGCTTGGCACAATAATGTAGTTCCAAGTTCTATCGCTATGGTTTGTGTCCTATTGAAGTAGCCCCAAGCAGAGACTGACGAGAATCACATTCATTTTAAGGTGTTGCCATGCTTCCACAAAACTACGAGTTTCCTGAAATCTCAGCAAACATTTTTTCACCCAATCTTGATGATACTTGCAGGTAAGGATCAGTACACCAGTCCCACTTGGCTCACCAAATTTCGTTCTTCTAGGTTAAACCGTTCATTGCAGTAACCGTTTTCATGTTTAGGTTTCACTCTGTTTTCTCCTATATGGATACATGTAGTTGGAACTCTAAATCAAACACGGTTTGTGCTATCTCTTTGAAATTTGGCACAATAATGTAGTTCCAAGTTCTATCGCTATGGTTTGTGTCCTATTGAAGTAGCCCCAAGCAGAGACTGACGAGAATCACATTCATTGGAAGGTGTTGCCAAGCTTCCACAAAACTAGGAGTTTCCTGAAATCTCAGCAAACATTTTTTCACCCAATCTTGATGATACTTGCAGGTAAGGATCAGTACAGCAGTCCCACTTGGCTCACCAAATTTCGTTCTTCTAGGTTAAACCGTTCCTTGCAGTAACCGTTTTCATGTTTAGGTTTCACTCTGTTTTCTCCTATATGGATACATGTATTTGGAACTCTAAATCAAACACGGTTTGTGCTAGCTCTTTGAAACTTGGCACAATAATGTAGTTCCACGTTCTATCTCTATGGTTTGTGTCCTATGGAAGTAGCACCACACAGAGACTGACGAGAATCACTTTCATTGAAAGGGGTTGCCAAGCTCCAAAAAACTACGAGTTTCCTGAAATCTCAGCAAACATTTTTTCACCCAATCTTGATGATACTTGCAGGTAATGATCAGTACACCAATCCCACTTGGCTCACCAAATTTCGTTCTTCTAGGTTAAACCGTTCCTTTGCAGTAACCGTTTTCATGTTTATGTTTCACTCTGTTTTCTCCTATATGGATACATGTAGTTGGAACTCTAAATCAAACACGGTTTGCGCTAGCTCTTTGAAACTTGGCACAATAATGTAGTTCCAAGTTCCCTCGCTATGGTTTGTGTCCTATTGAAGTAGCCCCAAGCAGAGACTGACGAGAATCACATTCATTGGAAGGGGTTGCCAAGCTTCCAAAAAACTACAACTTTCCTGAAATCTCAGCAAACATTTTTTCACCCAATCTTCATGATACTTCCAGGTAATGATCAGTACACCAATCCCACTTGGCTCACCAAATATCGTTCTTCTAGTTTAAACCGTTCCTTTGCAGTAACCGTTTTCATGTTTAGGTTTCACTCTGTTTTCTCCTATATGGATACATGTAGTTGGAACTCTAAATCAAACACGGTTTTGTGCTAGCTCTTTGAAACTTGGCACAATAATGTAGTTCCAAGTTCCCTCGCTATGGTTTGTGTCCTATTGAAGTAGCCCCAAGCAGAGACTGACGAGAATCACATTCATTGGAAGGGGTTGCCAAGCTTCCAAAAAACTACAACTTTCCTGAAATCTCAGCAAACATTTTTTCACCCAATCTTGATGATACTTCCAGGTAATGATCAGTACACCAATCCCACTTGGCTCACCAAATTTCGTTCTTTTAGGTTAAACCGTTCCTTTGCAGTAACCGTTTTCATGTTTAGGTTTCACTCTGTTTTCTCCTATATGGATACATGTAGTTGGAACTCTAAATCAAACACGGTTTGCGCTAGCTCTTTGAAACTTGGCACAATAATGTAGTTCCAAGTTCTCTCGCTATGGTTTGTGTCCTATTGAAGTAGCCCCCAGCAGAGACTGACGAGAATCACATTCATTGGAAGGGGTTACCAAGCTTCCAAAAAACTACAATTTTCCTGAAATCTCAGCAAACATTTTTTCACCCAATCTTGATGATACTTCCAGGTAATGATCAGTACACCAATCCCACTTGGCTCACCAAATTTCGTTCTTCTAGGTTAAACCGTTCCTTTGCAGTAACCGTTTTCATGTTTACGTTTCACTCTGTTTTCTCCTATATGGATACATGTAGTTGGAACTCTAAATCAAACACGGTTTCTGCTAGGTCTTTGAAACTTGGCACAATAATGTAGTTCCAAGTTCTATCGCTATGGTTTGTGTCCTAATGAAGTAGCCCCAAGCAGAGACTGACGAGAATCACTTTCATTGAAAGGGGTTGCCAAGCTTCCAAAAAACAACGAGTTTCCTGAAATCTCAGCAAACCTTTTGTCACCCAATCTTGATGATACTTGCAGGTAATGATCAGTACACCAATCCCACTTGGCTCACCAAATTTCGTTCTTCTAGGTTAAACCGTTCCTTTGCAGTACCCGTTTTCATGTTTAGGTTTCACTGTGTTTTCTCCTATATGGATACATGTAGTTGGAACTCTAAATCAAACAGGGTTTGTGCTTGCTCTTTGAAACTTTGCACAATAATGTAGTTCCAAGTTCTATCGCTATGGTTTGTGTCCCATGGAAGTAGCCCCAAGCAGAAACTGACGAGATTCACTTTCATTGAAAGGGGTTGCCAAGCTCCAAAAAACTACGAGTTTCCTGAAATCTCAGCAAACATTTTTTCACCCAATCTTGATGATACTTGCAGGTAATGATCAGTACACCAATCCCACTTGGCTCACCAAATTTCGTTCTTCTAGGTTAAACCGTTCCTTTGCAGTAACCGTTTTCATGTTTAGTTTTCACTCTGTTTGCTCCTATATGAATACATGTAGTTGGAACTCTAAATCAAACACGGTTTGCGCTACCTCTTTGAATCTTGGCACAATAATATAGTTCCAAGTTCTATCGCTATGGTTTGTGTCCTATTGAAGTAGCCCCAAGCAGAGACTGACGAGATTCACATTCATTGGAAGGGGTTGCCAAGCTTCCAAAAAAATACGAGTTTCCTGAAATCTCAGCAAACATTTTTTCACCCAATCTTGATGATACTGGCAGGTAATGATAAGTACACCAATCCCACTTGGCTCACCAAATTTCGTTCTTCTAGGTTAAACGGTTCCTTTGCAGTAACCGTTTTCATGTTTAGGTTTCACTCTGTTTTCTTCTATATGGATATATGTAGTTGGAACTCTAAATCAAACACGGTTTGTGCAAGCTCATTGAAACTTGGCACAATAATGTAATTCCAAGTTCTATCGCTAAGCTTTGTGTCCTGTTGATGTAGCCCCAAGCAGGGACTGACGAGAATCACATTCATTGGAAGGGGTTGCCAAGGTATAAAAATCTACGGGTTTCCAGAAATCTCAGCAAACATTTTTTCACCCAATCTTGATGATACTTGCAGGTAAAGATCAGTACACCAATCCCACTTGGCCCACCAAATTTCGTTCTTCTAGGTTAAACCGTTCCTTTGCAGTGACCGTTTTCATGTTTAGGTTTCACTCTGTTTTCTCCTATATGGATACATGTAGTTGGAACTCTAAATCAAACACGGTTTGTGCTAGCTCTTTGAAACTTTGCACAATAATGTAGTTCCAAGTTCTATCGCTATGGTTTGTGTCCCATGGAAGTAGCCCCAAGCACAGACTGACGAGAATCCCTTTCATTGAAAGGGGTTGCCAAGCTCCAAAAAACTACGAGTTTCCTGAAATCTCAGCAAACATTTTTTCACCCAATCTTGATGATACTTGCAGGTAATGATCAGTACACCAATCCCACTTGGCTCACCAAATTTCGTTCTTCTAGGTTAAACCGTTCCTTTGCAGTAACCGTTTTCATGTTTAGGTTTCACTCTGTTTTCTCCTATATGGATATATGTAGTTGGAACTCTAAATCAAACACGGTTTGTGCAAGCTCATTGAAACTTGGCACAATAATGTAATTCCAAGTTCTATCACTAAGCTTTTTGTCCAATTGATGTAGCCCCAAGCAGGGACTGACGAGAATCACATTCATTGGAAGGGGTTGCCAAGCTATAAAAATCTACGGGTTTCCAGAAATCTCAGCAAACATTTTTTCACCCAATCTTGATGATACTTGCAGGTAATGATCAGTACACCAATCCCACTTGGCTCACCAAATTTCGTTCTTCTCGGTTAAACCGTTCCTTTGCAGTAACCGTTTTCAAGTTTAGGTTTCATTCTGTTTTCTCCTATATGGATACATGTAGTTGGAACTCTAAATCAAACACGGTTTGCGCTAGCTCTTTGAAACTTGGCACAATAATGTAGTTCCAAGTTCTATCGCTATGGTTTGTGTCCTATGGAAGTAGCCCCAAGCAGAGACTGACGAGAATCACTTTCATTGAAAGGGGTTGCCAAGCTTCCAAAAAACTACGAGTTTCCAGAAATCTCAGCAAACATTTTTTCACCCAATCTTGTTGATACTTGCAGGTAATGATCAGTACACCAATCCCACTTGGCTCACCAAATTTCGTTCTTCTAGGTTAAACCGTTCCTTTGCAGTAACCGTTTTCATGTTTAGGTTTCACTCTGTTTTCTCCTATATGGATATATGTAGTTGGAACTCTAAATCAAACACGGTTTGTGCAAGCTCATTGAAACTTGGCACAATAATGTAATTCCAAGTTCTATCACTAAGCTTTGTGTCCTATTGATGTAGCCCCAAGCAGGGACTGACGAGAATCACATTCATTGGAAGGGGTTGCCAAGCTATAAAAATCTACGGGTTTTCAGAAATCTCAGCAAACATTTTTTTCACCCAATCTTGATGATACTTGCAGGTAATGATCAGTACACCAATCCCACTTGGCTCACCAAATTTCGTTCTTCTAGGTTAAACCGTTCCTTTGCAGTAACCGTTTTCATGTTTAGGTTTCACTCTGTTTTCTCCTATATGGATACATGTAGTTGGGAACCTCTAAGGACCTCAGTTTGTGCTAGCTCTTTGAAACTTGGCACAATAATGTAGTTCCAAGTTCCCTCGCTATGGTTTGTGTCCTATTGAAGTAGCCCCAAGCAGAGACTGACGAGAATCACATTCATTGGAAGGGGTTGCCAAGCTTCCAAAAAACTACAACTTTCCTGAAATCTCAGCAAACATTTTTTCACCCAATCTTGATGATACTTCCAGGTAATGATCAGTACACCAATCCCACTTGGCTCACCAAATTTCGTTCTTCTAGGTTAAACCGTTCCTTTGCAGTAACCGTTTTCATGTTTAGGTTTCACTCTGTTTTCTCCTATATGGATACATGTAGTTGGAACTCTAAATCAAACACGGTTTGCGCTAGCTCTTTGAAACTTGGCACAATAATGTAGTTCCAAGTTCTCTCGCTATGGTTTGTGTCCTATTGAAGTAGCCCCCAGCAGAGACTGACGAGAATCACATTCATTGGAAGGGGTTACCAAGCTTCCAAAAAACTACAATTTTCCTGAAATCTCAGCAAACATTTTTTCACCCCAATCTTGATGATACTTCCAGGTAATGATCAGTACACCAATCCCACTTGGCTCACCAAATTTCGTTCTTCTAGGTTAAACCGTTCCTTTGCAGTAACCGTTTTCATGTTTAGGTTTCACTCTGTTTTCTCCTATATGGATACATGTAGTTGGAACTCTAAATCAAACACGGTTTGTGCTAGCTCTTTGAAACTTGGCACAATAATGTAGTTCCAAGTTCTATCGCTATGGTTTGTGTCCCATGGAAGTAGCCCCAAGCAGAGACTGACGAGAATCACTTTCATTGAAAGGGGTTGCCAAGCTCCAAAAAACTACGAGTTTCCTGAAATCTCAGCAAACATTTTTTCACCCAATCTTGATGATACTTACAGGTAATGATCAGTACACCAATCCCACTTGGCTCACCAAATTTTGTTCTTCTAGGTTAAACCGTTCCTTTGCAGTAAACGTTTTCATGTTTACGTTTCACTCTGTTTTCTCTTATATGGATACATGTATTTGGAACTCTAAATCAAACACGGTTTCTGCTAGGTCTTTGAAACTTGGCACAATAATGTAGTTCCAAGTTCTATCGCTATGGTTTGTGTCCTAATGAAGTAGCCCCAAGCAGAGACTGACGAGAATCACTTTCATTGAAAGGGGTTGCCAAGCTTCCAAAAAACAACGAGTTTCCTGAAATCTCAGCAAACCTTTTTTCACCCAATCTTGATGATACTTGCAGGTAATGATCAGTACACCAATCCCACTTGGCTCACCAAATTTCGTTCTTCTAGGTTAAACCGTTCCTTTGCAGTAACCGTTTTCATGTTTAGGTTTCACTCTGTTTTCTCCTATATGGATACATGTAGTTGGAAATCGAAATCAAACAGGGTTTGTGCTAGCTCTTTGAAACTTTGCACAATAATGTAGTTCCAAGTTCTATCGCTATGGTTTGTGTCCTATTGAAGTAGCCCCAAGCAGAGACTGACGAGAATCACATTCATTGGAAGGGGTTGCCAAGCTTCCAAAAATGAGTTTCCTGAAATCTCAGCAAACAATTTTTCACCCAATCTTGATGATACTTGCAGGTAATGATCAGTACACCAATCCCACTTGGCTCACCAAATTTCGTTCTTCTAGGTTAAACCGTTCCTTTGCAGTAACCGTTTTCATGTTTTGTTTTCACTCTGTTTTCTCCTATATGGATACATGTAGTTGGAACTCTAAATCAAACACGGTTTGCGCTAGCTCTTTGAAACTTGGCACAATAATGTAGTTCCAAGTTCTCTCGCTATGGTTTGTGTCCTATTGAAGTAGCCCCCAGCAGAGACTGACGAGAATCACATTCATTGGAAGGGGTTACCAAGCTTCCAAAAAACTACAATTTTCCTGAAATCTCAGCAAACATTTTTTCACCCAATCTTGATGATACTTCCAGGTAATGATCAGTACACCAATCCCACTTGGCTCACCAAATTTCGTTCTTCTAGGTTAAACCGTTCCTTTGCAGTAACCGTTTTCATGTTTAGGTTTCACTCTGTTTTCTCCTATATGGATACATGTAGTTGGAACTCTAAATCAAACACGGTTTGTGCTAGCTCTTTGAAACTTGGCACAATAATGTAGTTCCAAGTTCTATCGCTATGGTTTGTGTCCCATGGAAGTAGCCCCAAGCAGGGACTGACGAGAATCACTTTCATTGAAAGGGGTTGCCAAGCTCCAAAAAACTACGAGTTTCCTGAAATCTCAGCAAACATTTTTTCACCCAATCTTGATGATACTTACAGGTAATGATCAGTACACCAATCCCACTTGGCTCACCAAATTTTGTTCTTAGGTTAAACCGTTCCTTTGCAGTAAACGTTTTCATGTTTACGTTTCACTCTGTTTTCTCTTATATGGATACATGTATTTTCAACTCTAAATCAAACACGGTTTCTGCTAGGTCTTTGAAACTTGGCACAATAATGTAGTTCCTAGTTCTATCGCTATGGTTTGTGTCCTATGGGACGTAGCCCCAAGCAGAGACTGACGAGAATCACTTTCATTGAAAGGGGTTGCCAAGCTTCCAAAAAACAACGAGTTTCCTGAAATCTCAGCAAACCTTTTTTCACCCAATCTTGATGATACTTGCAGGTAATGATCAGTACACCAATCCCACTTGGCTCACCAAATTTCGTTCTTCTAGGTTAAACCGTTCCTTTGCAGTAACCGTTTTCATGTTTAGGTTTCACTCTGTTTTCTCCTATATGGATACATGTAGTTGGAACTCTAAATCAAACAGGGTTTGTGCTAGCTCTTTGAAACTTTGCACAATAATGTAGTTCCAAGTTCTATCGCTATGGTTTGTGTCCCATGGAAGTAGCCCCAAGCAGAAACTGACGAGATTCACTTTCATTTAAAGGGGTTGCCAAGCTTCCAAAAAACTACGAGTTTCCTGAAATCTCAGCAACATTTTTTCACCCAATCTTGATGATACTTGCAGGTAATGATCAGTACACCAATCAAACTTGGCTCACCAAATTTCGTTCTTCTAGGTTAAACCGTTCCTTTCCAGTAACCGTTTTCATGTTTAGGTTTCATTCTGTTTTCTCCTATATGGATACATGTAGTTGGAACTCTAAATCAAACACGGTTTGCGCTAGCTCTTTGAAACTTGGCACAATAATGTAGTTCCAAGTTCTATCGCTATGGTTTGTGTCCTATGGAAGTAGCCCCAAGCAGAGACTGACGAGAATCACTTTCATTGAAAGGGGTTGCCAAGCTTCCAAAAAACTACGAGTTTCCTGAAATCTCAGCAACATTTTTTCACCCAATCTTGATGATACTGGCAGGTAATGATAAGTACACCAATCCCACTTGGCTCACCAAATTTCGTTCTTCTAGGTTAAACGGTTCCTTTGCAGTAACCGTTTTCATGTTTAGGTTTCACTCTGTTTTCTCCTATATGGATATATGTAGTTGGAACTCTAAATCAAACACGGTTTGTGCAAGCTCATTGAAACTTGGCACAATAATGTAATTCCAAGTTCTATCGCTAAGATTTGTGTCCTATTGATGTAGCCCCAAGGAGGGACTGACTAGAATCACATTCATTGGAAGGGGTTGCCAAGCTATAAAAATCTACGGGTTTCCAGAAATATCAGCAAATATTTTTTCACCCAATCTTGATGATACTTGCAGCTAATGATCAGTACACCAATCCCACTTGGCTCACCAAATTTCGTTCTTCTAGGTTAAACCGTTCCTTTGCAGTAACCGTTTTCATGTTTAGGTTTCACTCTGTTTTCTCCTATATGGATACATGTAGTTGGAACTCTAAATCAAACACGGTTTGTGCTAGCTCTTTGAAACTTTGCACAATAATGTAGTTCCAAGTTCTATCGCTATGGTTTGTGTCCCATGGAAGTAGCCCCAAGCAGAGACTGACGAGAATCACATTCATTGGAAGGGGTTGCCAAGCTTCCAAAAAACTACGAGTTTCCAGAAATCTCAGCAAACATTTTTTCACCCAATCTTGATGATACTTGCAGGTAATGATCAGTACACCAATCCCACTTGGCTCACCAAATTTCGTTCTTCTAGGTTAAACCGTTCCTTTGCAGTAACCGTTTTCATGTTTAGGTTTCACTCTGTTTTCTCCTATATGGATACATGTAGTTGGAACTCTAAATCAAACACGGTTTGTGCTAGCTCTTTGAAACTTTGCACAATAATGTATTTCCAAGTTCTATCGCTATGGTTTGTGTCCCATGGAAGTAGCCCCAAGCAGAGACTGACGAGAATCCCTTTCATTGAAAGGGGTTGCCAAGCTCCAAAAAACTACGAGTTTCCTGAAATCTCAGCAAACATTTTTTCACCCAATCTTGATGATACTTGCAGGTAATGATCAGTACACCAATCCCACTTGGCTCACCAAATTTCGTTCTTCTAGGTTAAACCGTTCCTTTGCAGTAACCGTTTTCATGTTTAGTTTTCACTCTGTTTGCTCCTATATGGATACATGTAGTTGGAACTCTAAATCAAACACGGTTTGCGCTACCTCTTTGAATCTTGGCACAATAATATAGTTCCAAGTTCTATCGCTATGGTTTGTGTCCCATGGAAGTAGCCCCAAGCACAGACTGACGAGAATCCCTTTCATTTAAAGGGGTTGCCAAGCTCCAAAAAACTACGAGTTTCCTGAAATCTCAGCAAACATTTTTTCACCCAATCTTGATGATACTTGCAGGTAATGATCAGTACACCAATCCCACTTGCCTCACCAAATTTCGTTCTTCTAGGTTAAACCGTTCCTTTGCAGTAACCGTTTTCATGTTTAGGTTTCACTCTGTTTTCTCCTATATGGATATACGTAGTTGGAACTCTAAATCAAACACGGTTTGTGCAAGCTCATTGAAACTTGGCACAATAATGTAATTCCAAGTTCTATCACTAAGCTTTGTGTCCTATTGATGTAGCCCCAAGCAGGGACTGACGAGTATCACATTCATTGGAAGGGGTTGCCAAGCTATAAAAATCTACGGGTTTCCAGAAATCTCAGCAAACATTTTTTTCACCCAATCTTGATGATACTTGCAGGTAATGATCAGTACACCAATCCCACGTGGCTCAACAAATTTCGTTCTTCTAGGTTAAACCGTTCCTTTGCAGTAACCGTTTTCATGTTTAGTTTTCACTCTGTTTTCTCCTATATGGATACATGTAGTTGGAACTCTAAATCAAACACGGTTTGCGCTAGCTCTTTGAAACTTGGCACAATAATGTAGTTCCAAGTTCTCTCGCTATGGTTTGTGTTCCTATTGAAGTAGCCCCCAGCAGAGACTGACGAGAATCACATTCATTGGAAGGGGTTACCAAGCTTCCAAAAACTACAATTTTCCTGAAATCTCAGCAAACATTTTTTTCACCCAATCTTGATGATACTTCCAGGTAATGATCAGTACACCAATCCCACTTGGCTCACCAAATTTCGTTCTTCTAGGTTAAACCGTTCCTTTGCAGTAACCGTTTTCATGTTTAGGTTTCACTCTGTTTTCTCCTATATGGATACATGTAGTTGGAACTCTAAATCAAACACGGTTTGTGCTAGCTCTTTGAAACTTGGCACAATAATGTAGTTCCAAGTTCTATCGCTATGGTTTGTGTCCCATGGAAGTAGCCCCAAGCAGAGACTGACGAGAATCACTTTCATTGAAAGGGGTTGCCAAGCTCCAAAAAACTACGAGTTTCCTGAAATCTCAGCAAACATTTTTTCACCCAATCTTGATGATACTTACAGGTAATGATCAGTACACCAATCCCACTTGGCTCACCAAATTTTGTTCTTCTAGGTTAAACCGTTCCTTTGCAGTAAACGTTTTCATGTTTACGTTTCACTCTGTTTTCTCTTATATGGATACATGTATTTGGAACTCTAAATCAAACACGGTTTCTGCTAGGTCTTTGAAACTTGGCACAAAATGTAGTTCCTAGTTCTATCGCTATGGTTTGTGTCCTATGGAAGTAGCCCCAAGCAGAGACTGACGAGAATCACTTTCATTGAAAGGGGTTGCCAAGCTTCCAAAAAACTACGAGTTTCCTGAAATCTCAGCAACATTTTTTCACCCAATCTTGATGATACTTGCACGTAATGATCAGTACACCAATCAAACTTGGCTCACCAAATTTCGTTCTTCTAGGTTAAACCGTTCCTTTCCAGTAACCGTTTTCATGTTTAGGTTTCATTCTGTTTTCTCCTATATGGATACATGTAGTTGGAACTCTAAATCAAACACGGTTTGCGCTAGCTCTTTGAAACTTGGCACAATAATGTAGTTCCAAGTTCTATCGCTATGGTTTGTGTCCTATGGAAGTAGCCCCAAGCAGAGACTGACGAGAATCACTTTCATTGAAAGGGGTTGCCAAGCTTCCAAAAAACTACGAGTTCCTGAAATCTCAGCAACATTTTTTCACCCAATCTTGATGATACTGGCAGGTAATGATAAGTACACCAATCCCACTTGGCTCACCAAATTTCGTTCTTCTAGGTTAAACGGTTCCTTTGCAGTAACCGTTTTCATGTTTAGGTTTCACTCTGTTTTCTCCTATATGGATATATGTAGTTGGAACTCTAAATCAAACACGGTTTGTGCAAGCTCATTGAAACTTGGCACAATAATGTAATTCCAAGTTCTATCGCTAATATTTGTGTCCTATTGATGTAGCCCCCAAATAGGGACTGACTAGAATCACATTCATTGGAAGGAGTTGCCAAGCTATAAAAATCTACGGGTTTCCAGAAATATCAGCAAATATTTTTTCACCCAATCTTGATGATACTTGCAGGTAATGATCAGTACACCAATCCCACTTGGCTCACCAAATTTCGTTCTTCTAGGTTAAACCGTTCCTTTGCAGTAACCGTTTTCATGTTTAGGTTTCACTCTGTTTTCTCCTATATGGATACATGTAGTTGGAACTCTAAATCAAACACGGTTTGTGCTAGCTCTTTGAAACTTTGCACAATAATGTAGTTCCAAGTTCTATCGCTATGGTTTGTGTCCCATGGAAGTAGCCCCAAGCAGAGACTGACGAGAATCACATTCATTGGAAGGGGTTGCCAAGCTTCCAAAAAACTACGAGTTTCCAGAAATCTCAGCAAACATTTTTTCACCCAATCTTGATGATACTTGCAGGTAATGATCAGTACACCAATCCCACTTGGCTCACCAAATTTCGTTCTTCTAGGTTAAACCGTTCCTTTGCAGTAACCGTTTTCATGTTTAGGTTTCACTCTGTTTTCTCCTATATGGATACATGTAGTTGGAACTCTAAATCAAACACGGTTTGTGCTAGCTCTTTGAAACTTTGCACAATAATGTATTTCCAAGTTCTATCGCTATGGTTTGTGTCCCATGGAAGTAGCCCCAAGCAGAGACTGACGAGAA
>NW_027553453.1:0-38470 GCF_045843805.1 Urocitellus parryii
AACTTGGAACTACATTATTCTGCCAAGTTTCAAAGAGCTAGCACAAACCGTGTTTGATTTAGTGTTCCAACTACATGTATCCATATTGGAGAAAAGCGAGTGAAACCTAAACATGAAAACGGTTACTGCAAAGGAACGGTTTAACCTAGAAGATCGAAATTTGGTGAGCCAAGTGGGATTGGTGTACTGATCATTACCTGCCAGTATCATCAAATTGGGTGAAAAAATGTTTGCTGAGATTTCAGGAAACACGTAGTTTTTTGGAAGCTTGGCAACCCCTTTCAATGAAAGTGATTCTCGTCAGTCTCTGCTTGGGGCTACTTCAATAGGACACAAACCATAGCGAAAGAACTTGGAACTACATTATTGTGCCAAGTTTCAAAGAGCTAGCACAAACCATGTTTGATTTAGAGTTCCAACTACATGTATCCATATTGGAGAAAACAGAGTGAAACCTAAACATGAAAACGGTTACTGCAAAGTAATGGTTTAACCTAGAGAACGAAATTTGGTGAGCCAAGTGGGACTGTTGTACTGATCATTACCTGCCAGTATCATCAAGTTTGGGTGAAAAAATGTTTCCTGAGATTTCAGGAAACTCATAGATTTTGGAAGCTTGGCAACCCCTTTCAATAAAGTGATTCTACTCAGTCTCTGCTTGGCGCTACTTCCATAGGACACAAACCATAGCGATAGAACTTGGAACTACAGTATTGTGCCAAGTTTCAAAGAGCTAGCACAAACCGTGTTTGATTTAGAGCTCCAACTACATGTATCCATATAGGAGAAAACAGAGTGAAACCTAAACATGAAAACGGTTACTGCAAAGGAACGGTTTAACCTAGAAGAACGAAAGTTTGTGAGCCAAGTGGGATTGGTGTACTGATCATTACCTGCCAGTATCATCAAGATTGGGTGAAAAAATGTTTGCTGAGATTTCAGGAAACTCGTAGTTTTTTGGAAGCTTGGCAACCCCTTTCAATGAAAGTGATTCTCGTCAGTCTCTGCTTGGGGCTACTTCAATAGGACACAAACCATAGCGAAAGAACTTGGAACTACATTATTGTGACAAGTTTCAAAAAGCTAGCACAAATCGTGTTTGATTTAGAGTTCCAACTACATGTATCCATATAGGAGAAAACAGAGTGAAACCTAAACATGAAAACGGTTACTGCAAGGGAACGGTTTAACCTAGAAGAACGAAATTTGGTGAGCCAAGTGGGATTGGTGTACTGATCATTACCTGCAAGTATCATCAAGATTGGGTGAAAAAATGTTTGCTGAGATTTCAGGAAACTCGTAGTTTTTTGGAAGCTTGGCAACCCCTTTCAATGAAAGTGATTCTCGTCAGTCTCTGATTGGGGCTACTTCCATAGGACACAAACCATATTGATACAACTTGGAACTACATTATTCTGCCAAGTTTCAAAAAGCTAGCACAAACCGGGTTTGATTTAGAGTTCCAACTACATGTACCCATATTGGAGAAAACAGAGTGAAACCTAAACATGAAAACGGTTACTGCAAAGTAATGGTTTAACCTAGAGAACGAAATTTGGTAAGCCAAGTGGGACTGTTGTACTGATCATTACCTGCCAGTATCATCAAGTTTGGGTGAAAAAATGTTTCCTGAGATTTCAGGAAACTCATAGATTTTGGAAGCTTGGCAACCCCTTTCAATAAAGTGATTCTACTCAGTCTCTGCTTGGCGCTACTTCCATAGGACACAAACCATAGCGATAGAACTTGGAACTACAGTATTGTGCCAAGTTTCAAAGAGCTAGCACAAACCGTGTTTGATTTAGAGCTCCAACTACATGTATCCATATAGGAGAAAACAGAGTGAAACCTAAACATGAAAACGGTTACTGCAAAGGAACGGTTTAACCTAGAAGAACGAAAGTTTGTGAGCCAAGTGGGATTGGTGTACTGATCATTACCTGCCAGTATCATCAAGATTGGGTGAAAAAATGTTTGCTGAGATTTCAGGAAACTCGTAGTTTTTTGGAAGCTTGGCAACCCCTTTCAATGAAAGTGATTCTCGTCAGTCTCTGCTTGGGGCTACTTCAATAGGACACAAACCATAGCGAAAGAACTTGGAACTACAATATTGTGCCAAGTTTCAAAGAGCCAGCACAAACAGTGTTTGATTTAGAGTTCCAACTACATGTATCCATATAGGAGAAAACAGAGTGAAACCTAAACATGAAAACGGTTACTGCAAAGGAACGGTTTAACCTAGAAGAACGAAATTTGGTGAGCCAAGTGGGATTGGTGTACTGATCATTACCTGCAAGTATCATCACGATTGGGTCCAAAAATTTTTCCTGAGATTTCAGGAAACTCGTAATTTTTTGGAAGCTTGGCAACCCCTTTCAATGAAAGAGATTCTCGTCTGTCTCTGCTTGGGGCTACTTCAATAGGACACAAACCATATCGATAGAACTTGGAACTACATTATTCTGCCAAGTTTCAAAGAGCTAGCACAAACCGTGTTTGATTTAGTGTTCCAACTACATGTATCCATATAGGAGAAAACAGAGTGAAACCTAAACATGAAAACGGTTACTGCAAAGGAACGGTTTAACCTAGAAGATCGAAATTTGGTGAGCCAAGTGGGATTGGTGTACTGATCATTACCTGCAAGTATCATCAAATTGGGTGAAAAAATGTTTGCTGAGATTTCAGGAAACACGTAGTTTTTTGGAAGCTTGGCAACCCCTTTCAATGAAAGTGATTCTCGTCAGTCTCTGCTTGGGGCTACTTCAATAGGACACAAACCATAGCGAAAGAACTTGGAACTACATTATTGTGCCAAGTTTCAAAGAGCTAGCACAAACCGTGTTTGATTTAGAGTTCCAACTACATGTATCCATATTGGAGAAAACAGAGTGAAACCTAAACATGAAAACGGTTACTGCAAAGGAACGGTTTAACCTAGAAGAACGAAATTTGGTGAGCAAAGTGGGATTGCTGTACTGATCATTACCTGCCAGTATCCTCAAGATTGGGTGAAAAAATGTTTGCTGAGATTTCAGGAAACTCGTAGTTTTTTGGAAGCTTGGCAACCCCTTTCAATGAAACTGATTCTCTTCAGTCTCTGCTTGGGGCTACTTCAATAGGACACAAACCATAGTGATAGAACTTGGAACTACATTATTGTGACAAGTTTCAAAAAGCTAGCACAAATCGTGTTTGATTTAGAGTTCCAACTACATGTATCCATATAGGAGAAAACAGAGTGAAACCTAAACATGAAAACGGTTACTGCAAGGGAACGGTTTAACCTAGAAGAACGAAATTTGGTGAGCCAAGTGGGATTGGTGTACTGATCATTACCTGCAAGTATCATCAAGATTGGGTGAAAAAATGTTTGCTGAGATTTCAGGAAACTCGTAGTTTTTTGGAAGCTTGGCAACCCCTTTCAATGAAAGTGATTCTCGTCAGTCTCTGATTGGGGCTACTTCCATAGGACACAAACCATATTGATACAACTTGGAACTACATTATTCTGCCAAGTTTCAAAAAGCTAGCACAAACCGGGTTTGATTTAGAGTTCCAACTACATGTACCCATATTGGAGAAAACAGAGTGAAACCTAAACATGAAAACGGTTACTGCAAAGTAATGGTTTAACCTAGAGAACGAAATTTGGTAAGCCAAGTGGGACTGTTGTACTGATCATTACCTGCCAGTATCATCAAGTTTGGGTGAAAAAATGTTTCCTGAGATTTCAGGAAACTCATAGATTTTGGAAGCTTGGCAACCCCTTTCAATAAAGTGATTCTACTCAGTCTCTGCTTGGCGCTACTTCCATAGGACACAAACCATAGCGATAGAACTTGGAACTACAGTATTGTGCCAAGTTTCAAAGAGCTAGCACAAACCGTGTTTGATTTAGAGCTCCAACTACATGTATCCATATAGGAGAAAACAGAGTGAAACCTAAACATGAAAACGGTTACTGCAAAGGAACGGTTTAACCTAGAAGAACGAAAGTTTGTGAGCCAAGTGGGATTGGTGTACTGATCATTACCTGCCAGTATCATCAAGATTGGGTGAAAAAATGTTTGCTGAGATTTCAGGAAACTCGTAGTTTTTTGGAAGCTTGGCAACCCCTTTCAATGAAAGTGATTCTCGTCAGTCTCTGCTTGGGGCTACTTCAATAGGACACAAACCATAGCGAAAGAACTTGGAACTACAATATTGTGCCAAGTTTCAAAGAGCCAGCACAAACAGTGTTTGATTTAGAGTTCCAACTACATGTATCCATATAGGAGAAAACAGAGTGAAACCTAAACATGAAAACGGTTACTGCAAAGGAACGGTTTAACCTACAAGAACGAAATTTGGTGAGCCAAGTGGGATTGGTGTACTGATCATTACCTGCAAGTATCATCACGATTGGGTCCAAAAATTTTTCCTGAGATTTCAGGAAACTCGTAGTTTTTTGGAAGCTTGGCAACCCCTTTCAATGAAAGAGATTCTCGTCTGTCTCTGCTTGGGGCTACTTCAATAGGACACAAACCATATCGATAGAACTTGGAACTACATTATTCTGCCAAGTTTCAAAAGAGCTAGCACAAACCGTGTTTGATTTAGTGTTCCAACTACATGTATCCATATAGGAGAAAACAGAGTGAAACCTAAACATGAAAACGGTTACTGCAAAGTAACGGTTTAACCTAGAAGATCGAAATTTGGTGCGCCAAGTGGGATTGGTGTACTGATCATTACCTGCAAGTATCATCAAATTGGGTGAAAAAATGTTTGCTGAGATTTCAGGAAACACGTAGTTTTTTGGAAGCTTGGCAACCCCTTTCAATGAAAGTGATTCTCGTCAGTCTCTGCTTGGGGCTACTTCAATAGGACACAAACCATAGCGAAAGAACTTGGAACTACATTATTGTGCCAAGTTTCAAAGAGCTAGCACAAACCGTGTTTGATTTAGAGTTCCAACTACATGTATCCATATTGGAGAAAACAGAGTGAAACCTAAACATGAAAACGGTTACTGCAAAGGAACGGTTTAACCTAGAAGAACGAAATTTGGTGAGCAAAGTGGGATTGCTGTACTGATCATTACCTGCCAGTATCCTCAAGATTGGGTGAAAAAAATGTTTGCTGAGATTTCAGGAAACTCGTAGTTTTTTGGAAGCTTGGCAACCCCTTTCAATGAAACTGATTCTCTTCAGTCTCTGCTTGGGGCTACTTCAATAGGACACAAACCATAGTGATAGAACTTGGAACTACATTATTGTGACAAGTTTCAAAAAGCTAGCACAAATCGTGTTTGATTTAGAGTTCCAACTACATGTATCCATATAGGAGAAAACAGAGTGAAACCTAAACATGAAAACGGTTACTGCAAAGGAACGGTTTAACCTAGAAGAACTAAATTTGGTGAGCCAAGTGGGATTGGTGTACTGATCATTACCTGCAAGTATCATCAAGATTGGGTGAAAAAGTGTTTGCTGAGATTTCAGGAAACTCGTAGTTTTTTGGAAGCTTGGCAACCCCTTTCAATGAAAGTGATTCTCGTCAGTCTCTGATTGGGGCTACCTCCATAGGACACAAACCATATTGATACAACTTGGAACTACATTATTCTGCCAAGTTTCAAAAAGCTAGCACAAACCGGGTTTGATTTAGAGTTCCAACTACATGTACCCATATTGGAGAAAACAGAGTGAAACCTAAACATGAAAACGGTTACTGCAAAGTAATGGTTTAACCTAGAGAACGAAATTTGGTGAGCCAAGTGGGACTGTTGTACTGATCATTACCTGCCAGTATCATCAAGTTTGGGTGAAAAAATGTTTCCTGAGATTTCAGGAAACTCATAGATTTTGGAAGCTTGGCAACCCCTTTCAATAAAGTGATTCTACTCAGTCTCTGCTTGGCGCTACTTCCATAGGACACAAACCATAGCGATAGAACTTGGAACTACAGTATTGTGCCAAGTTTCAAAGAGCTAGCACAAACCGTGTTTGATTTAGAGCTCCAACTACATGTATCCATATAGGAGAAAACAGAGTGAAACCTAAACATGAAAACGGTTACTGCAAAGGAACGGTTTAACCTAGAAGAACGAAAGTTTGTGAGCCAAGTGGGATTGGTGTACTGATCATTACCTGCCAGTATCATCAAGATTGGGTGAAAAAATGTTTGCTGAGATTTCAGGAAACTCGTAGTTTTTTGGAAGCTTGGCAACCCCTTTCAATGAAAGTGATTCTCGTCAGTCTCTGCTTGGGGCTACTTCAATAGGACACAAACCATAGCGAAAGAACTTGGAACTACAATATTGTGCCAAGTTTCAAAGAGCCAGCACAAACAGTGTTTGATTTAGAGTTCCAACTACATGTATCCATATAGGAGAAAACAGAGTGAAACCTAAACATGAAAACGGTTCCTGCAAAGGAACGGTTTAACCTAGAAGAACGAAATTTGGTGAGCCAAGTGGGATTGGTGTACTGATCATTACCTGCAAGTATCATCACGATTGGGTCCAAAAATTTTTCCTGAGATTTCAGGAAACTCGTAGTTTTTTGGAAGCTTGGCAACCCCTTTCAATGAAAGAGATTCTCGTCTGTCTCTGCTTGGGGTTACTTCAATAGGACACAAACCATATCGATAGAACTTGGAACTACATTATTCTGCCAAGTTTCAAAGAGCTAGCACAAACCGTGTTTGATTTAGTGTTCCAACTACATGTATCCATATTGGAGAAAAGCGAGTGAAACCTAAACATGAAAACGGTTACTGCAAAGGAACGGTTTAACCTAGAAGATCGAAATTTGGTGAGCCAAGTGAGATTGGTGTACTGATCATTACCTGCCAGTATCATCAAATTGGGTGAAAAAATGTTTGCTGAGATTTCAGGAAACACGTAGTTTTTTGGAAGCTTGGCAACCCCTTTCAATGAAAGTGATTCTCGTCAGTCTCTGCTTGGGGCTACTTCAATAGGACACAAACCATAGCGAAAGAACTTGGAACTACATTATTGTGCCAAGTTTCAAAGAGCTAGCACAAACCATGTTTGATTTAGAGTTCCAACTACATGTATCCATATTGGAGAAAACAGAGTGAAACCTAAACATGAAAACGGTTACTGCAAAGTAATGGTTTAACCTAGAGAACGAAATTTGGTGAGCCAAGTGGGACTGTTGTACTGATCATTACCTGCCAGTATCATCAAGTTTGGGTGAAAAAATGTTTCCTGAGATTTCAGGAAACTCATAGATTTTGGAAGCTTGGCAACCCCTTTCAATAAAGTGATTCTACTCAGTCTCTGCTTGGCGCTACTTCCATAGGACACAAACCATAGCGATAGAACTTGGAACTACAGTATTGTGCCAAGTTTCAAAGAGCTAGCACAAACCGTGTTTGATATAGAGCTCCAACTACATGTATCCATATAGGAGAAAACAGAGTGAAACCTAAAGATGAAAACGGTTACTGCAAAGGAACGGTTTAACCTAGAAGAACGAAAGTTTGTGAGCCAAGTGGGATTGGTGTACTGATCATTACCTGCCAGTATCATCAAGATTGGGTGAAAAAATGTTTGCTGAGATTTCAGGAAACTCGTAGTTTTTTGGAAGCTTGGCAACCCCTTTCAATGAAAGTGATTCTCGTCAGTCTCTGCTTGGGGCTACTTCAATAGGACACAAACCATAGCGAAAGAACTTGGAACTACAATATTGTGCCAAGTTTCAAAGAGCCAGCACAAACAGTGTTTGATTTAGAGTTCCAACTACATGTATCCATATAGGAGAAAACAGAGTGAAACCTAAACATGAAAACGGTTACTGCAAAGGAACGGTTTAACCTACAAGAACGAAATTTGGTGAGCCAAGTGGGATTGGTGTACTGATCATTACCTGCAAGTATCATCACGATTGGGTCCAAAAATTTTTCCTGAGATTTCAGGAAACTCGTATTTTTTTGGAAGCTTGGCAACCCCTTTCAATGAAAGAGATTCTCGTCTGTCTCTGCTTGGGGCTACTTCAATAGGACACAAACCATATCGATAGAACTTGGAACTACATTATCCTGCCAAGTTTCAAAGAGCTAGCACAAACCGTGTTTGATTTAGTGTTCCAACTACATGTATCCATATAGGAGAAAACAGAGTGAAACCTAAACATGAAAACGGTTACTGCAAAGGAACGGTTTAACCTAGAAGATCGAAATTTGGTGAGCCAAGTGGGATTGGTGTACTGATCATTACCTGCAAGTATCATCAAATTGGGTGAAAAAATGTTTGCTGAGATTTCAGGAAACACGTAGTTTTTTGGAAGCTTGGCAACCCCTTTCAATGAAAGTGATTCTCGTCAGTCTCTGCTTGGGGCTACTTCAATAGGACACAAACCATAGCGAAAGAACTTGGAACTACATTATTGTGCCAAGTTTCAAAGAGCTAGCACAAACCGTGTTTGATTTAGAGTTCCAACTACATGTATCCATATTGGAGAAAACAGAGTGAAACCTAAACATGAAAACGGTTACTGCAAAGGAACGGTTTAACCTAGAAGAACGAAATTTGGTGAGCAAAGTGGGATTGCTGTACTGATCATTACCTGCCAGTATCCTCAAGATTGGGTGAAAAAATGTTTGCTGAGATTTCAGGAAACTCGTAGTTTTTTGGAAGCTTGGCAACCCCTTTCAATGAAACTGATTCTCTTCAGTCTCTGCTTGGGGCTACTTCAATAGGACACAAACCATAGTGATAGAACTTGGAACTACATTATTGTGACAAGTTTCAAAAAGCTAGCACAAATCGTGTTTGATTTAGAGTTCCAACTACATGTATCCATATAGGAGAAAACAGAGTGAAACCTAAACATGAAAACGGTTACTGCAAAGGAACGGTTTAACCTACAAGAACGAAATTTGGTGAGCCAAGTGGGATTGGTGTACTGATCATTACCTGCAAGTATCATCAAGATTGGGTGAAAAAATGTTTGCTGAGATTTCAGGAAACTCGTAGTTTTTTGGAAGCTTGGCAACCCCTTTCAATGAAAGTGATTCTCGTCAGTCTCTGATTGGGGCTACTTCCATAGGACACAAACCATATTGATACAACTTGGAACTACATTATTCTGCCAAGTTTCAAAAAGCTAGCACAAACCGGGTTTGATTTAGAGTTCCAACTACATGTACCCATATTGGAGAAAACAGAGTGAAACCTAAACATGAAAACGGTTACTGCAAAGTAATGGTTTAACCTAGAGAACGAAATTTGGTGAGCCAAGTGGGACTGTTGTACTGATCATTACCTGCCAGTATCATCAAGTTTGGGTGAAAAAATGTTTCCTGAGATTTCAGGAAACTCATAGATTTTGGAAGCTTGGCAACCCCTTTCAATAAAGTGATTCTACTCAGTCTCTGCTTGGCGCTACTTCCATAGGACACAAACCATAGCGATAGAACTTGGAACTACAGTATTGTGCCAAGTTTCAAAGAGCTAGCACATACCGTGTTTGATTTAGAGCTCCAACTACATGTATCCATATAGGAGAAAACAGAGTGAAACCTAAACATGAAAACGGTTACTGCAAAGGAACGGTTTAACCTAGAAGAACGAAAGTTTGTGAGCCAAGTGGGATTGGTGTACTGATCATTACCTGCCAGTATCATCAAGATTGGGTGAAAAAATGTTTGCTGAGATTTCAGGAAACTCGTAGTTTTTTGGAAGCTTGGCAACCCCTTTCAATGAAAGTGATTCTCTTCAGTCTCTGCTTGGGGCTACTTCAATAGGACACAAACCATAGCGAAAGAACTTGGAACTACAATATTGTGCCAAGTTTCAAAGAGCCAGCACAAACAGTGTTTGATTTAGAGTTCCAACTACATGTATCCATATAGGAGAAAACAGAGTGAAACCTAAACATGAAAACGGTTACTGCAAAGGAACGGTTTAACCTAGATGAACGAAATTTGGTGAGCCAAGTGGGATTGGTGTACTGATCATTACCTGCAAGTATCATCACGATTGGGTCCAAAAATTTTTCCTGAGATTTCAGGAAACTCGTAGTTTTTTGGAAGCTTGGCAACCCCTTTCAATGAAAGAGATTCTCGTCTGTCTCTGCTTGGGGCTACTTCAATAGGACACAAACCATATCGATAGAACTTGGAACTACATTATTCTGCCAAGTTTCAAAGAGCTAGCACAAACCGTGTTTGATTTAGTGTTCCAACTACATGTATCCATATTGGAGAAAAGCGAGTGAAACCTAAACATGAAAACGGTTACTGCAAAGGAACGGTTTAACCTAGAAGATCGAAATTTGGTGAGCCAAGTGGGATTGGTGTACTGATCATTACCTGCCAGTATCATCAAATTGGGTGAAAAAATGTTTGCTGAGATTTCAGGAAACACGTAGTTTTTTGGAAGCTAGGCAACCCCTTTCAATGAAAGTGATTCTCGTCAGTCTCTGCTTGGGGCTACTTCAATAGGACACAAACCATAGCGAAAGAACTTGGAACTACATTATTGTGCCAAGTTTCAAAGAGCTAGCACAAACCATGTTTGATTTAGAGTTCCAACTACATGTATCCATATTGGAGAAAACAGAGTGAAACCTAAACAAGAAAACGGTTACTGCAAAGGAACGGTTTAACCTAGAAGAACGAAATTTGGTGAGCAAAGTGGGATTGCTGTACTGATCATTACCTGCCAGTATCCTCAAGATTGGGTGAAAAAATGTTTGCTGAGATTTCAGGAAACTCGTAGTTTTTTGGAAGCTTGGCAACCCCTTTCAATGAAACTGATTCTCTTCAGTCTCTGCTTGGGGCTACTTCAATAGGACACAAACCATAGTGATAGAACTTGGAACTACATTATTGTGACAAGTTTCAAAGAGCTAGCACAAATCGTGTTTGATTTAGAGTTCCAACTACATGTATCCATATAGGAGAAAACAGAGTGAAACCGAAACATGAAAACGGTTACTGCAAAGGAACGGTTTAACCTAGAAGAATTAAATTTGGTGAGCCAAGTGGAATGGTGTAGTGATCATTACCAGCAAGTATCATCAAGATTGGGTGAAAAAATGTTTGCTGAGATTTCAGGAAACTCGTAGTTTTTTGGAAGCTTGGCAACCCCTTTCAATGAAAGTGATTCTCGTCAGTCTCTGCTTGGGGCTACTTCAATAGGACACAAACCATAGCGAAAGAACTTGGAACTACATTATTGGGGCAAGTTTCAAAGAGCTAGCACAAACCGTGTTTGATTTAGAGTTTCAACTACATGTATCCATATTGGAGAAAACAGAGTGAAACCTAAACATGACAACGGTTACTGCAAAGGAACGGTTTAACCTAGAAGAACGAAATTTGGTGAGCCAAGTGGGATTGGTGTACTGATCATTACCTGCAAGTATCATCAAATTGGGTGAAAAAATGTTTGCTGACATTTCAGGAAACTCGTAGTTTTTTGGAAGCTTGGCAACCCCTTTCAATGAAAGTGATTCTCGTCAGTCTCTGCTTGGGGCTACTTCAATAGGACACAAACCATAGCGAAAGAACTTGGAACTACAATATTGTGCCAAGTTTCAAAGAGCCAGCACAAACAGTGTTTGATTTAGAGTTCCAACTACATGTATCCATATAGGAGAAAACAGAGTGAAACCTAAACATGAAAACGGTTACTGCAAAGGAACGGTTTAACCTACAAGAACGAAATTTGGTGAGCCAAGTGGGATTGGTGTACTGATCATTACCTGCAAGTATCATCACGATTGGGTCCAAAAATTTTTCCTGAGATTTCAGGAAACTCGTAGTTTTTTGGAAGCTTGGCAACCCCTTTCAATGAAAGAGATTCTCGTCTGTCTCTGCTTGGGGCTACTTCAATAGGACACAAACCATATCGATAGAACTTGGAACTACATTATTCTGCCAAGTTTCAAAGAGCTAGCACAAACCGTGTTTGATTTAGTGTTCCAACTACATGTATCCATATAGGAGAAAACAGAGTGAAACCTAAACATGAAAACGGTTACTGCAAAGGAACGGTTTAACCTAGAAGATCGAAATTTGGTGAGCCAAGTGGGATTGGTGTACTGATCATTACCTGCAAGTATCATCAAATTGGGTGAAAAAATGTTTGCTGAGATTTCAGGAAACACGTAGTTTTTTGGAAGCTTGGCAACCCCTTTCAATGAAAGTGATTCTCGTCAGTCTCTGCTTGGGGCTACTTCAATAGGACACAAACCATAGCGAAAGAACTTGGAACTACATTATTGTGCCAAGTTTCAAAGAGCTAGCACAAACCGTGTTTGATTTAGAGTTCCAACTACATGTATCCATATTGGAGAAAACAGAGTGAAACCTAAACATGAAAACGGTTACTGCAAAGGAACGGTTTAACCTAGAAGAACGAAATTTGGTGAGCAAAGTGGGATTGCTGTACTGATCATTACCTGCCAGTATCCTCAAGATTGGGTGAAAAAATGTTTGCTGAGATTTCAGGAAACTCGTAGTTTTTTGGAAGCTTGGCAACCCCTTTCAATGAAACTGATTCTCTTCAGTCTCTGCTTGGGGCTACTTCAATAGGACACAAACCATAGTGATAGAACTTGGAACTACATTATTGTGACAAGTTTCAAAAAGCTAGCACAAATCGTGTTTGATTTAGAGTTCCAACTACATGTATCCATATAGGAGAAAACAGAGTGAAACCTAAACATGAAAACGGTTACTGCAAAGGAACGGTTTAACCTACAAGAACGAAATTTGGTGAGCCAAGTGGGATTGGTGTACTGATCATTACCTGCAAGTATCATCAAGATTGGGTGAAAAAATGTTTGCTGAGATTTCAGGAAACTCGTAGTTTTTTGGAAGCTTGGCAACCCCTTTCAATGAAAGTGATTCTCGTCAGTCTCTGATTGGGGCTACTTCCATAGGACACAAACCATATTGATACAACTTGGAACTACATTATTCTGCCAAGTTTCAAAAAGCTAGCACAAACCGGGTTTGATTTAGAGTTCCAACTACATGTACCCATATTGGAGAAAACAGAGTGAAACCTAAACATGAAAACGGTTACTGCAAAGTAATAGTTTAACCTAGAGAACGAAATTTGGTGAGCCAAGTGGGACTGTTGTACTGATCATTACCTGCCAGTATCATCAAGTTTGGGTGAAAAAATGTTTCCTGAGATTTCAGGAAACTCAATAGATTTTGGAAGCTTGGCAACCCCTTTCAATAAAGTGATTCTACTCAGTCTCTGCTTGGCGCTACTTCCATAGGACACAAACCATAGCGATAGAACTTTGGAACTACAGTATTGTGCCAAGTTTCAAAGAGCTAGCACAAACCGTGTTTGATTTAGAGCTCCAACTACATGTATCCATATAGGAGAAAACAGAGTGAAACCTAAACATGAAAACGGTTACTGCAAAGGAACGGTTTAACCTAGAAGAACGAAAGTTTGTGAGCCAAGTGGGATTGGGGTACTGATCATTACCTGCCAGTATCATCAAGATTGGGTGAAAAAATGTTTGCTGAGATTTCAGGAAACTCGTAGTTTTTTGGAAGCTTGGCAACCCCTTTCAATGAAAGTGATTCTCGTCAGTCTCTGCTTGGGGCTACTTCAATAGGACACAAACCATAGCGAAAGAACTTGGAACTACAATATTGTGCCAAGTTTCAAAGAGCCAGCACAAACAGTGTTTGATTTAGAGTTCCAAGTACATGTATCCATATAGGAGAAAACAGAGTGAAACCTAAACATGAAAACGGTTACTGCAAAGGAACGGTTTAACCTAGATGAACGAAATTTGGTGAGCCAAGTGGGATTGGTGTACTGATCATTACCTGCAAGTATCATCACGATTGGGTCCAAAAATTTTTCCTGAGATTTCAGGAAACTCGTAGTTTTTGGAAGCTTGGCAACCCCTTTCAATGAAAGAGATTCTCGTCTGTCTCTGCTTGGGGCTACTTCAATAGGACACAAACCATATCGATAGAACTTGGAACTACATTATTCTGCCAAGTTTCAAAGAGCTAGCACAAACCGTGTTTGATTTAGTGTTCCAACTACATGTATCCATATTGGAGAAAAGCGAGTGAAACCTAAACATGAAAACGGTTACTGCAAAGGAACGGTTTTAACCTAGAAGATCGAAATTTGGTGAGCCAAGTGGATTGGTGTACTGATCATTACCTGCCAGTATCATCAAATTGGGTGAAAAAATGTTTGCTGAGATTTCAGGAAACACGTAGTTTTTTGGAAGCTTGCAACCCCTTTCAATGAAAGTGATTCCTCGTCAGTCTCTGCTTGGGGCTACT
The DNA here is from genome assembly GCF_045843805.1 of Urocitellus parryii. NCBI lineage: Eukaryota > Metazoa > Chordata > Mammalia > Rodentia > Sciuridae > Urocitellus > Urocitellus parryii. Next base: position 14,296 of record NW_027553453.1, read on the forward strand.
TCAATAGGACACAAACCATAGCGAAAGAACTTGGAACTACATTATTGTGCCAAGTTTTCAAAGAGCTAGCACAAACCATGTTTGATTTAGAGTTCCAACTACATGTATCCATATTGGAGAAAACAGAGTGAAACCTAAACAAGAAAACGGTTACTGCAAAGGAACGGTTTAACCTAGAAGAACGAAATTTGGTGAGCAAAGTGGGATTGCTGTACTGATCATTACCTGCCAGTATCCTCAAGATTGGGTGAAAAAATGTTTGCTGAGATTTCAGGAAACTCGTAGTTTTTTGGAAGCTTGGCAACCCCTTTCAATGAAACTGATTCTCTTCAGTCTCTGCTTGGGGCTACTTCAATAGGACACAAACCATAGTGATAGAACTTGGAACTACATTATTGTGACAAGTTTCAAAGAGCTAGCACAAATCGTGTTTGATTTAGAGTTCCAACTACATGTATCCATATAGGAGAAAACAGAGTGAAACCGAAACATGAAAACGGTTACTGCAAAGGAACGGTTTAACCTAGAAGAATTAAATTTGGTGAGCCAAGTGGAATGGTGTAGTGATCATTACCAGCAAGTATCATCAAGATTGGGGTGAAAAAATGTTTGCTGAGATTTCAGGAAACTCGTAGTTTTTGGAAGCTTGGCAAACCCCTTTCAATGAAAGTGATTCTCGTCAGTCTCTGCTTGGGGCTACTTCAATAGGACACAAACCATAGCGAAAGAACTTGGAACTACATTATTGGGGCAAGTTTCAAAGAGCTAGCACAAACCGTGTTTGATTTAGAGTTTCAACTACATGTATCCATATTGGAGAAAACAGAGTGAAACCTAAACATGACAACGGTTACTGCAAAGGAACGGTTTAACCTAGAAGAACGAAATTTGGTGAGCCAAGTGGGATTGGTGTACTGATCATTACCTGCAAGTATCATCAAATTGGGTGAAAAAATGTTTGCTGACATTTCAGGAAACTCGTAGTTTTTTGGAAGCTTGGCAACCCCTTTCAATGAAAGTGATTCTCGTCAGTCTCTGCTTGGGGCTACTTCAATAGGACACAAACCATAGTGATAGAACTTGGAACTACATTATTGTGCCAAGTTTCAAAGAGCTAGCACAAACCGTGTTTGATTTATAGTTCCAACTACATGTATCCATATAGGAGAAAACAGAGTGAAACCTAAACATGAAAACGGTTACTGCAAAGGAACGGTTTAACCTACAAGAACGAAATTTGGTGAGCCAAGTGGGATTGGTGTACTGATCATTACCTGCAAGTATCATAAAGATTGGGTGAAAAAATGTTTGCTGAGATTTCAGGAAACTCGTAGTTTTTTGGAAGCTTGGTAACCCCTTTCAATGAAGTGATTCTCGTCAGTCTCTGCTTGGGGCTACTTCCATAGGAAACAAACCATAGCGATAGAACTTGGAACTACATTATTGTGCCAAGTTTCAAAGAGCTAGCACAAACCGTGTTTGATTTAGAGTTCCAACTACATGTATCCATATAGGAGAAAACAGAGTGAAACCTAAACATGAAAACGGTTACTGCAAAGGAACGGTTTACCCTAGAAGAACGAAATTTGGTGAGCCAAGTGGGATTGGTGTACTGATCATTACCTGCAAGTATCATCAGGATTGGGTGCAAAAATGTTTGCTGAATTTTCAGGAAACTCGTAGTTTTTTGGAAGTGTGGCAACCCCTTTCAATGAAAATGATTCTCGTCAGTCTCTGCTTGGGGCTACTTCAATAGGACACAAACGATAGCGATAGAACATGGAACTACATTATTGTGCCAAGTTCAAAGAGCTAGCACAAACCGTGTTGATTAGAGTCCCAAATACATGTATCCATATAGGAGAAAACAGAGTGAAAACCTAAACATGAAAAATGGTTACTGCAAACGAACGGTTCAAACTAGAAGAACGAAATTTGGTGAAACACGTGGGACTGGTGTACTGATCATTACCTGCCAGTATCATCACGATTGGGTCCAATAATGTTTGCTGAGATTTCAGGAAACTCGTAGTTTTTCGGAAGCTTGGCAACCCTTTCAATGAAAGTGATTCTCGTCAGTCTCTGCTTGGGTCTACTTCAATAGGACACAAACCATAGCGAAAGAACTTGGAACTACATTATTGTGCCAAAGTTTCAAAGAGCTAGCACAAACCGTGTTTGATTTAGAGTTCCAACTACATGTATCCATATAGGAGAAAACAGAGTGAAACCTAAACATTACAACGGTTACTGCAAAAGAACGGTTTAACCTAGAAGAAACGAAATTTGGTGAGCCAAGTGGGATTGGTGTACTGATCATTACCTGCAAGTATCATCAAATTGGGTGAAAAAATGTTTGCTGACATTTCAGGAAACTCGTAGTTTTTTGGAAGCTTGGCAACCCCTTTCAATGAAAGTGATTCTCGTCAGTCTCTGCTTGGGGCTACTTCAATAGGACACAAACCATAGTGATAGAACTTGGAACTACATTATTGTGCCAAGTTTCAAAGAGCTAGCACAAACCGTGTTTGATTTATAGTTCCAACTACATGTATCCATATAGGAGAAAACAGAGTGAAACCTAAACATGAAAACGGTTACTGCAAAGGAACGGTTTAACCTACAAGAACGAAATTTGGTGAGCCAAGTGGGATTGGTGTACTGATCATTACCTGCAAGTATCATAAAGATTGGGTGAAAAATGTTTGCTGAGATTTCAGGAAACTCGTAGTTTTTTGGAAGCTTGGTAACCCCTTTCAATGAAGTGATTCTCGTCAGTCTCTGCTTGGGGCTACTTCCAAGGAAACAAACCATAGCGATAGAACTTGGAACTACATTATTGTGCCAAGTTTCAAAGAGCTAGCACAAACCGTGTTTGATTTAGAGTTCCAACTACATGTATCCATATAGGAGAAAACAGAGTGAAACCTAAACATGAAAACGGTTACTGCAAAGGAACGGTTTACCCTAGAAGAACGAAATTTGGTGAGCCAAGTGGGATTGGTGTACTGATCATTACCTGCAAGTATCATCAGGATTGGGTGCAAAAATGTTTGCTGAATTTTCAGGAAACTCGTAGTTTTTTGGAAGTGTGGCAACCCCTTTCAATGAAAATGATTCTCGTCAGTCTCTGCTTGGGGCTACTTCAATAGGACACAAACGATAGCGATAGAACATGGAACTACATTATTGTGCCAAGTTTCAAAGAGCTAGCACAAACCGTGTTTGATTTAGAGTTCCAACTACATGTATCCATATAGGAGAAAACAGAGTGAAACCTAAACATGAAAATGGTTACTGCAAACGAACGGTTCAAACTAGAAGAACGAAATTTGGTGAAACACGTGAGACTGGTGTACTGATCATTACCTGCCAGTATCATCACGATTGGGTCCAATAATGTTTGCTGAGATTTCAGGAAACTCGTAGTTTTTCGGAAGCTTGGCAACCCCTTTCAATGAAAGTGATTCTCGTCAGTCTCTGCTTGGGGCTACTTCAATAGGACACAAACCATAGCGAAAGAACTTGGAACTACATTATTGTGCCAAGTTTCAAAGAGCTAGCACAAACCGTGTTTGATTTAGAGTTCCAACTACATGTATCCATATAGGAGAAAACAGAGTGAAACCTAAACATTACAACGGTTACTGCAAAAGAACGGTTTAACCTAGAAGAACGAAATTTGGTGAGCCAAGTTGGATTGGTGTACTGATCATTACCTGCAAGTATCATCAAATTGGGTGAAAAAATGTTTGCTGACATTTCAGGAAACTCGTAGTTTTTTGGAAGCTTGGCAACCCCTTTCAATGAAAGTGATTCTCGTCAGTCTCTGCTTGGGGCTACTTCAATAGGACACAAACCATAGCGATAGAACTTGGAACTACATTATTGTGCCAAGTTTCAAAGAGCTAGCACAAACCGTGTTTGATTTAGAGTTCCAACTACATGTATCCATATAGGAGAAAACAGAGTGAACCTAAACATGAAAATGGTTACTGCAAAGGAACGGTTTAACCTAGAAGAACAAAATTTTGTGAGCCAAGTGGGATTGGTGTACTGATCATGACCTGCAAGTATCATCAAGATTAGGTGAAAAAATGTTTGCTGAATTTTCAGGAAACTCGTAGTTTTTTGGAAGCGTGGCAACCCCTTTCAATCAAAGTGATTCTCGTCAGTCTCTGCTTGGGGCTACTTCCATAGGACACAAACGATAGCGATAGAACTTGGAACTACATTATTGTGCCAAGTTTCAAAGAGCTAGCACAAACAGTGTTTGATTTAGAGTTCCAACTACATGTATCCATATAGGAGAAAACAGAGTGAAACCTAAACATTACAACGGTTACTGCAAAAGAACGTTTAACCTAGAAGAACGAAATTTGGTGAGCCAAGTGGGATTGGTGTACTGATCATTACCTGCAAGTATCATCAAATTGGGTGAAAAAATGTTTGCTGACATTTCAGGAAACTCGTAGTTTTTTGGAAGCTTGGCAACCCCTTTCAATGAAAGTGATTCTCGTCAGTCTCTGCTTGGGGCTACTTCAATAGGACACAAACCATAGCGATAGAACTTGGAACTACATTATTGTGCCAAGTTTCAAAGAGCTAGCACAAACCGTGTTTGATTTAGAGTTCCAACTACATGTATCCATATAGGAGAAAACAGAGTGAACCTAAACATGAAAATGGTTACTGCAAAGGAACGGTTTAACCTAGAAGAACAAAATTTGTGAGCCAAGTGGGATTGGTGTACTGATCATGACCTGCAAGTATCATCAAGATTAGGTGAAAAAATGTTTGCTGAATTTTCAGGAAACTCGTAGTTTTTTGGAAGCGTGGCAACCCCTTTCAATCAAAGTGATTCTCGTCAGTCTCTGCTTGGGGCTACTTCCATAGGACACAAACGATAGCGATAGAACTTGGAACTACATTATTGTGCCAAGTTTCAAAGAGCTAGCACAAACCGTGTTTGATTTAGAGTCCCAAATACATGTATCCATATAGTAGAAAACAGAGTGAAACCTAAACATGAAAATGGTTACTGCAAACGAACGGTTTAAACTAGAAGAACGAAATTTGGTGAGCCACGTGGGACTGGTGTACTGATCATTACCTGCCAGTATCATCACGATTGGGTCCAAAATGTTTCCTGAGATTTCAGGAAACTCGTAGTTTTCTGGAAGCTTGGCAACCCCTTTCAATGAAAGAGATTCTCGTCAGTCTCTGCTTGGGGCTACGTCAATTGGACACAAACCATATCGATACAACTTGGAACTACATTATTCTGCCAAGTATCAAAGAGCTAGCACAAACCGTGTTTGATTTAGAGTTCCAACTACATGTATCCATATAGGAGAAAACCGAGTGAAACCTAAACATGAATACGGTTACTGCAAAGGAACGGTTTAACCTACAAGAACGAAATTTGGTGAGCCAAAGTGGGATTGGTGTACTGATCATTACCTGCCAGTCTACTCAAGATTGGGTGAAAAAAATGTTTGCTGAGATTTCAGGAAACTCGTAGTTTTTTGGAAGCTTGGCAACCCCTTTCAATGAAAGTGATTCTCGTCAGTCTCTGATTGGGGCTACTTCCATAGGACACAAACCATATTGATAGAACCTGGAACTACAATATTCTGCCAAGTTTCAAAAAGCTAGCACAAACCGTGTTTGATTTAGAGTTCCAAGTACATGTACCCATATTGGAGAAACCGGAGTGAAACCTAAACATGAAAACGGTTACTGCAAATTAATGGTTTAACCTAGAAGAACGAAATTTGGTGAGCCAAGTGGGACTGTTGTACTGATCATTACCTGCCAGTATCATCAAGATTGGGTCAAAAAATGTCTCCTGAGATTTCAGGAAACTCATAGATTTTGGAAGCTTGGCAACCCCTTTCAATAAAGTGATTCTACTCAGTCTCAGCTTGGGGCTACTTCCATAGGACACAAACCATAGCGATAGAACTTGGAACTACAGTATTCTTCCAAGTTTCAAAGAGCTAGCACAAACCGTGTTTGATTTAGAGTTTCCAACTACATGTATCCATATAGGAGAAAACAGAGTGAAACCTAAACATGAAAACGGTTACTGCAAAGGAACGGTTTAACCTACAAGAACGAAATTTGGTGAGCCAAGTGGGATTGGTGTACTGATCATTACCTGCAAGTATCATCAAGATTGGGTGAAAAAAATGTTTGCTGAGATTTCAGGAAACTCGTAGTTTTTTGGAAGCGTGGCAACCCCTTTCAATCAAAGTGATTCTCGTCAGTCTCTGCTTGGGGCTACTTCCATAGGACACAAAGGATAGCGATATAACTTGGAACTACATTATTGTGCCAAGTTTCAAAAAGCTAGCACAAATCGTGTTTGATTTAGAGTTCCAACTACATGTATCCATATAGGAGAAAGCAGAGTGAAACCTAAACCTGAAAACGGTTACTGCAAAGGAACGGTTTAACCCTAGAAGAACGAAATTTGGTGAGCCAAGTGGGATTGGTGTAGTGATCATTACCGGCAAGTATCATCAAGATTGGATGAAAAAATGTTTGCTGAGATTTCAGGAAACTCGTAGTTTTTTGGAAGCTTGGCAACCCCTTTCAATGAAAGTGATTCTCGTCAGTCTCTGCTTGGGCTACTTCAATAGGACACAAACCATAGCGATAGAACTTGGAACTACATTATTCTGCCAAGTTTCAAAGAGCTAGCACAAACCGTGTTTGATTTAGTGTTCCAACTACATGTATCCATATTGGAGAAAAGCGAGTGAAACCTAAACATGAAAACGGTTACTGCAAAGGAACGGTTTAACCTAGAAGATCGAAATTTGGTGAGCCAAGTGGGATTGGTGTACTGATCATTACCTGCCAGTATCATCAAATTGGGTGAAAAAATGTTTGCTGAGATTTCAGGAAACACGTAGTTTTTTGGAAGCTTGGCAACCCCTTTCAATGAAGTGATTCTCGTCAGTCTCTGCTTGGGGCTACTTCAATAGGACACAAACCATAGCGAAAGAACTTGGAACTACATTATTGTGCCAAGTTTCAAAGAGCTAGCACAAACCATGTTTGATTTAGAGTTCCAACTACATGTATCCATATTGGAGAAAACAGAGTGAAACCTAAACATGAAAACGGTTACTGCAAAGGAACGTTTAACCTAGAAGAACGAAATTTGGTGAGCAAAGTGGGATTGCTGTACTGATCATTACCTGCCAGTATCCTCAAGATTGGGTGAAAAAAATGTTTGCTGAGATTTCAGGAAACTCGTAGTTTTTTGGAAGCTTGGCAACCCCTTTCAATGAAACTGATTCTCTTCAGTCTCTGCTTGGGGCTACTTCAATAGGACACAAACCATATTGATAGAACTTGGAACTACATTATTGTGACAAGTTTCAAAAAGCTAGCACAAATCGTGTTTGATTTAGAGTTCCAACTACATGTATCCATATAGGAGAAAACAGAGTGAAACCGAAACATGAAAACGGTTACTGCAAAGGAACGGTTTAACCTAGAAGAACTAAATTTGGTGAGCCAAGTGGAATGGTGTAGTGATCATTACCAGCAAGTATCATCAAGATTCGGTGAAAAAATGTTTGCTGAGATTTCAGGAAACTCGTAGTTTTTTGGAAGCGTGGCAACCCCTTTCAATGAAAGTGATTCTCGTCAGTCTCTGCTTGGGGCTACTTCAATAGGACACAAACGATAGCGATAGAACTTGGAACTACATTATTGTGCCAAGTTTCAAAGAGCTAGCACAAACCGTGTTTGATTTAGAGTTCCAACTACATGTATGCATATAGGAGAAAACAGAGTGAAACCTAAACATGAAAATGGTTACTGCAAACGAACGATTCAAACTAGAAGAAAGAAATTTGGTGAGCCACGTGGGACTGGTGTACTGATCATTACCTGCCAGTATCATCACGATTGGGTCCAAAAATGTTTCCTGAGATTTCAGGAAACTCGTAGTTTTTTGGAAGCTTGGCAACCCCTTTCTATGAAAGTGATTCTCGTCAGTCTCTGCTTGGGGCTACTTCAATAGAAGACAAACCATATCGATAGAACTTGGAACAACATTATTCTGCCAAGTTTCAAAGAGCTAGCACAAACTGTGTTTGATTTTAGAGTTCCAACTACATGTATCCATATAGGAGAAAAACAGAGTGAAACCTAAACATGAAAACGGTTACTGCAAAGGAACGGTTTAACCTAGAAGAACGAAATTTGGTGAGCCAAGTGGGATTGGTGTACTGATCATTACCTGCAAGTATCATCAAGATTGGGTGAAAAATGTTGCTGAGATTTCAGGAAACTCGTAGTTTTTTGGAAGCTTGGCAACCCCTTTCAATGAAAGTGATTCTCGTCAGTCTCTGCTTGGGGCTACTTCAATAGGACACAAACCATAGCGAAAGAACTTGGAACTACATTATTGGGGCAAGTTTCAAAGAGCTAGCACAAACCGTGTTTGATTTAGAGTTTCAACTACATGTATCCATATTGGAGAAAACAGAGTGAAACCTAAACATGACAACGGTTACTGCAAAGGAACGGTTTAACCTAGAAGAACGAAATTTGGTGAGCAAGTGGGATTGGTGTACTGATCATTACCTGCAAGTATGATCAAATTGGGTGAAAAAATGTTTGCTGACATTTCAGGAAACTCGTAGTTTTTTGGAAGCTTGGCAACCCCTTTCAATGAAAGTGATTCTCGTCAGTCTCTGCTTGGGGCTACTTCAATAGGACACAAACCATAGTGATAGAACTTGGAACTACATTATTGTGCCAAGTTTCAAAGAGCTAGCACAAACCGTGTTTGATTTATAGTTCCAACTACATGTATCCATATAGGAGAAAACAGAGTGAAACCTAAACATGAAAACGGTTACTGCAAAGGATCGGTTTAACCTACAAGAACGAAATTTGGTGAGCCAAGTGGATTGGTGTACTGATCATTACCTGCAAGTATCATAAAGATTGGGTGAAAAAATGTTTGCTGAGATTTCAGGAAACTCGTAGTTTTTTGGAAGCTTGGTAACCCCTTTCAATGAAGTGATTCTCGTCAGTCTCTGCTTGGGGCTACTTCCATAGGAAACAAAACCATAGCGATAGAACTTGGAACTACATTATTGTGCCAAGTTTCAAAGAGCTAGCACAAACCGTGTTTGATTTAGAGTTCCAACTACATGTATCCATATAGGAGAAAACAGAGTGAAACCTAAACATGAAAACGGTTACTGCAAAGGAACGGTTTACCCTAGAAGAACGAAATTTGGTGAGCCAAGTGGGATTGGTGTATTGATCATTTCCTGCAAGTATCATCAGGATTGGGTGCAAAAATGTTTGCTGAATTTTCAGAAAACTCGTAGTTTTTTGGAAGTGTGGCAACCCCTTTCAATGAAAATGATTCTCGTCAGTCTCTGCTTGGGGCTACTTCAATAGGACACAAACGATAGCGATAGAACATGGAACTACATTATTGTGCCAAGTTTCAAAGAGCTAGCACAAACGTGTTTGATTTAGAGTTCCAACTACATGTATCCATATAGGAGAAAACAGAGTGAAACCTAAACATGAAAATGGTTACTGCAAACGAACGGTTCAAACTAGAAGAACGAAATTTGGTGAAACACGTGGGACTGGTGTACTGATCATTACCTGCCAGTATCATCACGATTGGGTCCAATAATGTTTGCTGAGATTTCAGGAAACTCGTAGTTTTTCGGAAGCTTGGCAACCCCTTTCAATGAAAGTGATTCTCGTCAGTCTCTGCTTGGGGCTACTTCAATAGGACACAAACCATAGCGAAAGAACTTGGAACTACATTATTGTGCCAAGTTTCAAAGAGCTAGCACAAACCGTGTTTGATTTAGAGTTCCAACTACATGCATCCATATAGGAGAAAACAGAGTGAAACCTAAACATTACCACGGTTACTGCAAAAGAACGGTTTAACCTAGAAGAACGAAATTTGGTGAGCCAAGTGGGATTGGTGTACTGATCATTACCTGCAAGTATCATCAAATTGGGTGAAAAAATGTTTGCTGACATTTCAGGAAACTCGTAGTTTTTTGGAAGCTTGGCAACCCATTTCAATGAAAGTGATTCTCGTCAGTCTCTGCTTGGGGCTACTTCAATAGGACACAAACCATAGCGATAGAACTTGGAACTACATTATTGTGCCAAGTTTCAAAGAGCTAGCACAAAACCGTGTTTGATTTAGAGTTCCAACTACATGTATCCATATAGGAGAAAACAGAGTGAACCTAAACATGAAAATGGTTACTGCAAAGGAACGGTTTAACCTAGAAGAACAAAATTTTGTGAGCCATGTGGGATTGGTGTACTGATCATGACCTGCAAGTATCATCAAGATTAGGTGAAAAAATGTTTGCTGAATTTTCAGGAAACTCGTAGTTTTTTGGAAGCGTGGCAACCCCTTTCAATCAAAGTGATTCTCGTCAGTCTCTGCTTGGGGCTACTTCCATAGGACACAAACGATAGCGATAGAACTTGGAACTACATTATTGTGCCAAGTTTCAAAGAGCTAGCACAACCGTGTTTGATTTAGAGTTCCAACTACATGTATCCATATAGGAGAAAACAGAGTGAAACCTAAACATTACAACGGTTACTGCAAAAGAACGGTTTAACCTAGAAGAACGAAATTTTGTGAGCCAAGTGGGATTGGTGTACTGATCATTACCTGCAAGTATCATCAAATTAATTGAAAAAATGTTTGCTGACATTTCAGGAAACTCGTAGTTTTTTGGAAGCTTGGCAACCCCTTTCAATGAAAGTGATTCTCGTCAGTCTCTGCTTGGGGCTACTTCAATAGGACACAAACCATAGCGATAGAACTTGGAACTACATTTATTGTGCCAAGTTTCAAAGAGCTAGCACAAACCGTGTTTGATTTAGAGTTCCAACTACATGTATCCATATAGGAGAAAACAGAGTGAACCTAAACATGAAAATGGTTACTGCAAAGGAACGGTTTAACCTAGAAGAACAAAATTTTGTGAGCCAAGTGGGATTGGTGTACTGATCATGACCTGCAAGTATCATCAAGATTAGGTGAAAAAATGTTTGCTGAATTTTCAGGAAACTCGTAGTTTTTGGGAAGCGTGGCAACCCCTTTCAATCAAAGTGATTCTCGTCAGTCTCTGCTTGGGGCTACTTCCATAGGACACAAACGATAGCGATAGAACTTGGAACTACATTATTGTGCCAAGTTTCAAAGAGCTAGCACAAACCGTGTTTGATTTAGAGTCCCAAATACATGTATCCATATAGTAGAAAACAGAGTGAAACCTAAACATGAAAATGGTTACTGCAAACGAACGGTTTAAACTAGAAGAACGAAATTTGGTGAGCCACGTGGGACTGTGTACTGATCATTACCTGCCAGTATCATCACGATTGGGTCCAAAAAATGTTTCCTGAGATTTCAGGAAACTCGTAGTTTTCTGGAAGCTTGGCAACCCCTTTCAATGAAAGAGATTCTCGTCAGTCTCTGCTTGGGGCTACTTCAATTGGACACAAACCATATCGATACAACTTGGAACTACATTATTCTGCCAAGTATCAAAGAGCTAGCACAAACCGTGTTTGATTTAGAGTTCCAACTACATGTATCCATATAGGAGAAAACAGAGTGAAACCTAAACATGAATACGGTTACTGCAAAGGAACGGTTTAACCTACAAGAACGAAATTTGGTGAGCCAAGTGGGATTGGTGTACTGATCATTACCTGCCAGTATACTCAAGATTGGGTGAAAAAATGTTTGCTGAGATTTCAGGAAACTCGTAGTTTTTTGGAAGCTTGGCAACCCCTTTCAATGAAAGTGATTCTCGTCAGTCTCTGATTGGGGCTACTTCCATAGGACACAAACCATATTGATAGAACTTGGAACTACAATATTCTGCCAAGTTTCAAAAAGCTAGCACAAACCGTGTTTGATTTAGAGTTCCAAGTACATGTACCCATATTGGAGAAACCGGAGTGAAACCTAAACATGAAAACGGTTACTGCAAATTAATGGTTTAACCTAGAAGAACGAAATTTGGTGAGCCAAGTGGGACTGTTGTACTGATCATTACCTGCCAGTATCATCAAGATTGGGTGAAAAAATGTCTCCTGAGATTTCAGGAACTCATAGATTTTGGAAGCTTGGCAACCCCTTTCAATAAAGTGATTCTACTCAGTCTCAGCTTGGGGCTACTTCCATAGGACACAAACCATAGCGATAGAACTTGGAACTACAGTATTCTTCCAAGTTTCAAAGAGCTAGCACAAACCGTGTTTGATTTAGAGTTCCAACTACATGTATCCATATAGGAGAAAACAGAGTGAAACCTAAACATGAAAACGGTTACTGCAAAGGAACGGTTTAACCTACAAGAACGAAATTTGGTGAGCCAAGTGGGATTGGTGTACTGATCATTACCTGCAAGTATCATCAAGATTGGTTGAAAAAAATGTTTGCTGAGATTTCAGGAAACTCGTAGTTTTTTGGAAGCGTGGCAACCCCTTTCAATCAAAGTGATTCTCGTCAGTCTCTGCTTGGGGCTACTTCCATAGGACACAAAGGATAGCGATAGAACTTGGAACTACATTATTGTGCCAAGTTTCAAAAAGCTAGCACAAATCGTGTTTGATTTAGAGTTCCAACTACATGTATCCATATAGGAGAAAGCAGAGTGAAACCTAAACCTGAAAACGGTTACTGCAAAGGAACGGTTTAACCTAGAAGAACGAAATTTGGTGAGCCAAGTGGGATTGGTGTAGTGATCATTACCGGCAAGTATCATCAAGATTGGATGAAAAAATGTTTGCTGAGATTTCAGGAAACTCGTAGTTTTTTGGAAGCTTGGCAACCCCTTTCAATGAAAGTGATTCTCGTCAGTCTCTGCTTGGGGATACTTCAATAGGACAGAAACCATAGCGATAGAACTTGGAACTACATTATTGTGCCAAGTTTTAAAGAGCTAGCACAAACCGTGTTTGATTTACAGTTCCAACTACATGTATTCATATAGGAGATAAAAGAGTGAAACCTAAACATGAAAACGGTTACTGCAAAGGAACGGTTTAACCTACAAGAACGAAATTTGGTGAGCCAAGTGGGATTGGTGTACTGATCATAACCTGCAAGTATCATCAATATTGGGTGAAAAAATGTTTGCTGAGATTTCAGGAAACTCGTAGTTTTTTGGAAGCTTGGCAACCCCTTTCAATGAAAGTGATTCTCGTCAGTCTCTGATTGGGGCTACTTCCATAGGACACAAACCATATCGATAGAACTTGGAACTACAATTATTCTGCCAAGTTTCAAAAAGCTAGCACAAACCGTGTTTGATTTAGAGTTCCAAGTACATGTACCCATATTGGAGAAACCGGAGTGAAACCTAAACATGAAAACGGTTACTGCAAATTAATGGTTTAACCTAGAAGAACGAAATTTGGTGAGCCAAGTGGGACTGTTGTACTGATCATTACCTGCCAGTATCATCAAGATTGGGTGAAAAAATGTCTCCTGAGATTTCAGGAAACTCATAGATTTTGGAAGCTTGGCAACCCCTTTCAATAAAGTGATTCTACTCAGTCTCAGCTTGGGGCTACATCCATAGACACAAACCATAGCGATAGAACTTGGAACTACAGTATTCTTCCAAGTTTCAAAGAGCTAGCACAAACCGTGTTTGATTTAGAGTTCCAACTACATGTATCCATATAGGAGAAAACAGAGTGAAACCTAAACATGAAAACGGTTACTGCAAAGGAACGGTTTAACCTACAAGAACGAAATTTGGTGAGCCAAGTGGGATTGGTGTACTGATCATTACCTGCAAGTATCATCAAGATTGGGTGAAAAAAATGTTTGCTGAGATTTCAGGAAACTCGTAGTTTTTTGGAAGCGTGGCAACCCCTTTCAATCAAAGTGATTCTCGTCAGTCTCTGCTTGGGGCTACTTCCATAGGACACAAAGGATAGCGATAGAACTTGGAACTACATTATTGTGCCAAGTTTCAAAAAGCTAGCACAAATCGTGTTTGATTTAGAGTTCCAACTACATGTATCCATATAGGAGAAAGCAGAGTGAAACCTAAACCTGAAAACGGTTACTGCAAAGGAACGGTTTAACCTAGAAGAACGAAATTTGGTGAGCCAAGTGGGATTGGTGTAGTGATCATTACCGGCAAGTATCATCAAGATTGGATGAAAAAATGTTTGCTGAGATTTCAGGAAACTCGTAGTTTTTTGGAAGCTTGGCAACCCCTTTCAATGAAAGTGATTCTCGTCAGTCTCTGCTTGGGGATACTTCAATAGTACAGAAACCATAGCGATAGAACTTGGAACTACATTATTGTGCCAAGTTTTAAAGAGCTAGCACAAACCGTGTTTGATTTACAGTTCCAACTACATGTATTCATATAGGAGATAAAAGAGTGAAACCTAAACATGAAAACGGTTACTGCAAAGGAACGGTTTAACCTACAAGAACGAAATTTGGTGAGCCAAGTGGGATTGGTGTACTGATCATAACCTGCAAGTATCATCAATATTGGGTGAAAAAATGTTTGCTGAGATTTCAGGAAACTCGTAGTTTTTTGGAAGCTTGGCAACCCCTTTCAATGAAAGTGATTCTCGTCAGTCTCTGATTGGGGCTACTTCCATAGGACACAAACCATATCGATAGAACTTGGAACTACAATATTCTGCCAAGTTTCAAAAAGCTAGCACAAACCATGTTTGATTTAGAGTTCCAACTACATGTACCCATATTGGAGAAAACAGAGTGAAACCTAAACATGAAAACGGTTACTGCAAAGTAATGGTTTAACCTAGAAGAACGAAATTTGGTGAGCAAAGTGGGACTGTTGTACTGATCATTACCTGCCAGTATCATCAAGATTGGGTGAAAAAATGTTTCCTGAGATTTCAGGAAACTCATAGATTTTGGAAGCTTGGCAACCCCTTTCAATAAAGTGATTCTACTAAGTCTCAGCTTGGGGCTACTTCCATAGGACACAAACCCATAGCGATAGAACTTGTAACTACAGTATTCTTCCAAGTTTCAAAGAGCTAGCACAAACCGTGTTTGATTTAGAGTTCCAACTACATGTATCCATATAGGAGAAAGCAGAGTGAAACCTAAACATGAAAACGGTTACTGCAAAGGAACGGTTTAACCTAGAAGAACGAAATTTGGTGAGCCAAGTGGGATTGGTGTAGTGATCATTACCGGCAAGTATCATCAAGATTGGATGAAAAAATGTTTGCTGAGATTTCAGGAAACTCGTAGTTTTTTGGAAGCTTGGCAACCCCTTTCAATGAAAGTGATTCTCGTCAGTCTCTGCTTGGGGATACTTCAATAGGACAGAAACCATAGCGATAGAACTTGGAACTACATTATTGTGCCAAGTTTCAAAGAGCTAGCACAAACCGTGTTTGATTTAGAGTTCCAACTACATGTATCCATATAGGAGAAAACAGAGTGAAACCTAAACATGAAAACGGTTACTGCAAAGGAACGGTTTAACCTACAAGAACGAAATTTGGTGAGCCAAGTGGGATTGGTGTACTGATCATTACCTGCAAGTATCATCAAGATTGGGTGAAAAAATGTTTGCTGAATTTTCAGGAAACTCGTAGTTTTTTGGAAGCGTGGCAACCCCTTTCAATCAAAGTGATTCTCGTCAGTCTCTGCTTGGGGCAACTTCCATAGGACACAAACCATATCGATAGAACTTGGAACTACATTATTGTGCCAAGTTTCAAAAAGCTAGCACAAACCGTGTTTGATTTAGAGTCCCAAATACATGTATCCATATAGGAGAAAACAGAGTGAAACCTAAACATGAAAACGGTTACTGCAAAGGAACGGTTTAACCTAGAAGAACGAAATTTGGTGAGCCAAGTGGGATTGGTGTACTGATCATTACCTGCAAGTATCATCAAGATTGGGTGAAAAAATGTTTGCTGAGATTTCAGGAAACTCGTAGTTTTTTGTAAGCTTGGCAGACCCTTTCAATGAAAGTGATTCTCGTTAGTCTCTGCTTGGGGCTACTTCAATTCGACACAAACCATACTGATACAACTTGGAAGTACATTATTGTGCCAAGTTTCAAAGAACTAGCACAAGTCGTGTTTGGTTTACAGTTCCAACTACATGTATCCATATAGCAGAATGCAGAGTGAAACCTAAACATGAAAACGGTTACTGCAAAGGAAAGGTTTAACCTAGAAGAACGAAATTTGGTGAGCCAAGTTGGATTGGTGTACTGATCATTACCTGCAAGTATCATCAAGATTGGGTGAAAAAATGTTTGCTGAGATTTCAGGAAACTCGTAGTTTTTTGGAAGCTTGTCAACCCCTTTCAATCAAAGTGATTCTCTTCAGTCTCTGCTTGGGGCTACTTCAATAGGACACAAACCATAGTGATAGAACTTGGAACTACATTATTGTGACAAATTTCAAAAAGCTAGCACAAATCGTGTTTGATTTAGAGTTCCAACTACATGTATCCATATAGGAGAAAACAGAGTGAAACCTAAACATGAAAACGGTTACTGCAAAGGAACGGTTTAACCTAGAAAAACTAAATTTGGTGAGCCAAGTGGAATGGTGTACTGATCATTACCTGCAAGTATCATCAAGATTGGGTGAAAAAATGTTTGCTGCGATTTCAGGAAACTCGTAGTTTTTTGGAAGCTTGGCAACCCCTTTCAATGAAAGTGATTCTCGTCAGTCTCTGCTTGGGGCTACTTCAATAGGACACAAACCATAGCGTTAGAACTTGGAACAACATTATTGTGCCAAGTTTCAAATAGCTAGCACAAACCGTGTTTGATTTAGAGTTCCAACTACATGTATCCATATAGGAGAAAACAGAGTGAAACCTAAAGATGAAAACGGTTACTGCAAAGGAACGGTTTAACCTAGAAGAACGAAATTTGGTGAGCCAAGTGGGATTGGTGTACTGATCATTACCTGCCAGTATCATCAAATTGGGTGAAAAAATGTTTGCTGAGATTTCAGGAAACTCGTAGTTTTTTGGAAGCTTGGCAACCCCTTTCAATGAAAGTGATTCTCGTCAGTCTCTGATTGGGGCTACTTCCATAGGACACAAACCATATTGATACAACTTGGAACTACATTATTCTGCCAAGTTTCAAAAAGCTAGCACAAACCGGGTTTGATTTAGAGTTCCAACTACATGTACCCATATTGGAGAAAACAGAGTGAAACCTAAACATGAAAACGGTTACTGCAAAGTAATGGTTTAACCTAGAGAACGAAATTTGGTGAGCCAAGTGGGACTCTTGTACTGATCATTACCTGCCAGTATCATCAAGTTTGGGTGAAAAAATGTTTCCTGAGATTTCAGGAAACTCATAGACTTTGGAAGCTTGGCAACCCCTTTCAATAAAGTGATTCTACTCAGTCTCTGCTTGGCGCTACTTCCATAGGACACAAACCATAGCGATAGAACTTGGAACTACAGTATTGTGCCAAGTTTCAAAGAGCTAGCACAAACCGTGTTTGATTTAGAGCTCCAACTACATGTATCCATATAGGAGAAAACAGAGTGAAACCTAAACATGAAAACGGTTACTGCAAAGGAACGGTTTAACCTAGAAGAACGAAAGTTTGTGAGCCAAGTGGGATTGGTGTACTGATCATTACCTGCCAGTATCATCAAGATTGGGTGAAAAAATGTTTGCTGAGATTTCAGGAAACTCGTAGTTTTTTGGAAGCTTGGCAACCCCTTTCAATGAAAGTGATTCTCGTCAGTCTCTGCTTGGGGCTACTTCAATAGGACACAAACCATAGCGAAAGAACTTGGAACTACAATATTGTGCCAAGTTTCAAAGAGCCAGCACAAACAGTGTTTGATTTAGAGTTCCAACTACATGTATCCATATAGGAGAAAACAGAGTGAAACCTAAACATGAAAACGGTTACTGCAAAGGAACGGTTTAACCTAGAAGAACGAAATTTGGTGAGCCAAGTGGGATTGGTGTACTGATCATTACCTGCAAGTATCATCACGATTGGGTCCAAAAATTTTTCCTGAGATTTCAGGAAACTCGTAGTTTTTGGAAGCTTGGCAACCCCTTTCAATGAAAGAGATTCTCGTCTGTCTCTGCTTGGGGCTACTTCAATAGGACACAAACCATATCGATAGAACTTGGAACTACATTATTCTGCCAAGTTTCAAAGAGCTAGCACAAACCGTGTTTGATTTAGTGTTCCAACTACATGTATCATTACGGAGAAAAGCGAGTGAAACCTAAACATGAAAACGGTTACTGCAAAGGAACGGTTTAACCTAGAAGATCGAAATTTGGTGAGCCAAGTGGGATTGGTGTACTGATCATTACCTGCCAGTATCATCAAATTGGGTGAAAAAATGTTTGCTGAGATTTCAGGAAACACGTAGTTTTTTGGAAGCTTGGCAACCCCTTTCAATGAAAGTGATTCTCGTCAGTCTCTGCTAGGGGCTACTTCAATAGGACACAAACCATAGCGAAAGAACTTGGAACTACATTATTGTGCCAAGTTTCAAAGAGCTAGCACAAACCATGTTTGATTTAGAGTTCCAACTACATGTATCCATATTGGAGAAAACAGAGTGAAACCTAAACATGAAAACGGTTACTGCAAAGGAACGGTTTAACCTAGAAGAACGAACTTTGGTGAGCAAAGTGGGATTGCTGTACTGATCATTACCTGCCAGTATCCTCAAGATTGGGTGAAAAAATGTTTGCTGAGATTTCAGGAAACTCGTAGTTTTTTGGAAGCTTGGCAACCCCTTTCAATGAAACTGATTCTCTTCAGTCTCTGCTTGGGGCTACTTCAATAGGACACAAACCATAGTGATAGAACTTGGAACTACATTATTGTGACAAGTTTCAAAAAGCTAGCACAAATCGTGTTTGATTTAGAGTTCCAACTACATGTATCCATATAGGAGAAAACAGAGTGAAACCGAAACATGAAAACGGTTACTGCAAAGGAACGGTTTAACCTAGAAGAACTAAATTTGGTGAGCCAAGTGGAATGGTGTAGTGATCATTACCAGCAAGTATCATCAAGATTCGGTGAAAAAATGTTTGCTGAGATTTCAGGAAACTCGTAGTTTTTTGGAAGCGTGGCAACCCCTTTCAATGAAAGTGATTCTCGTCAGTCTCTGCTTGGGGCTACTTCAATAGGACACAAACGATAGCGATAGAACTTGGAACTACATTATTGTGCCAAGTTTCAAAGAGCTAGCACAAACCGTGTTTGATTTAGAGTTCCAACTACATGTATGCATATAGGAGAAAACAGAGTGAAACCTAAACATGAAAATGGTTACTGCAAACGAACGATTCAAACTAGAAGAAAGAAATTTGGTGAGCCACGTGGGACTGGTGTACTGATCATTACCTGCCAGTATCATCACGATTGGGTCCAAAAATGTTTCCTGAGATTTCAGGAAACTCGTAGTATTTTGGAAGCTTGGCAACCCCTTTCTATGAAAGTGATTCTCGTCAGTCTCTGCTTGGGGCTACTTCAATAGAAGACAAACCATATCGATAGAACTTGGAACTACATTATTCTGCCAAGTTTCAAAGAGCTAGCACAAACTGTGTTTGATTTAGAGTTCCAACTACATGTATCCATATAGGAGAAAACAGAGTGAAACCTAAACATGTAAACGGTTACTGCAAAGGAACGGTTTAACCTAGAAGAACGAAATTTGGTGAGCCAAGTGGGATTGGTGTACTGATCATTACCTGCAAGTATCATCAAGATTGGGTGAAAAAATGTTTGCTGAGATTTCAGGAAACTCGTAGTTTTTTGGAAGCTTGGCAACCCCTTTCAATGAAAGTGATTCTCGTCAGTCTCTGCTTGGGGCTACTTCAATAGGACACAAACCATAGCGAAAGAACTTGGAACTACATTATTGGGGCAAGTTTCAAAGAGCTAGCACAAACCGTGTTTGATTTAGAGTTTCAACTACATGTATCCATATTGGAGAAAACAGAGTGAAACCTAAACATGACAACGGTTACTGCAAAGGAACGGTTTAACCTAGAAGAACGAAATTTGGTGAGCCAAGTGGGATTGGTGTACTGATCATTACCTGCAAGTATCATCAAATTGGGTGAAAAAATGTTTGCTGACATTTCAGGAAACTCGTAGTTTTTTGGAAGCTTGGCAACCCCTTTCAATGAAAGTGATTCTCGTCAGTCTCTGCTTGGGGCTACTTCAATAGGACACAAACCATAGTGATAGAACTTGGAACTACATTATTGTGCCAAGTTTCAAAGAGCTAGCACAAACCGTGTTTGATTTATAGTTCCAACTACATGTATCCATATAGGAGAAAACAGAGTGAAACCTAAACATGAAAACGGTTACTGCAAAGGAACGGTTTAACCTACAAGAACGAAATTTGGTGAGCCAAGTGGGATTGGTGTACTGATCATTACCTGCAAGTATCATAAAGATTGGGTGAAAAAATGTTTGCTGAGATTTCAGGAAACTCGTAGTTTTTTGGAAGCTTGGTAACCCCTTTCAATGAAGTGATTCTCGTCAGTCTCTGCTTGGGGCTACTTCCATAGGAAACAAACCATAGCGATAGAACTTGGAACTACATTATTGTGCCAAGTTTCAAAGAGCTAGCACAAACCGTGTTTGATTTAGAGTTCCAACTACATGTATCCATATAGGAGAAAACAGAGTGAAACCTAAACATGAAAACGGTTACTGCAAAGGAACGGTTTACCCTAGAAGAACGAAATTTGGTGAGCCAAGTGGGATTGGTGTACTGATCATTACCTGCAAGTATCATCAGGATTGGGTGCAAAAATGTTTGCTGAATTTTCAGGAAACTCGTAGTTTTTTGGAAGTGTGGCAACCCCTTTCAATGAAAATTATTCTCGTCAGTCTCTGCTTGGGGCTACTTCAATAGGACACAAACGATAGCGATAGAACATGGAACTACATTATTGTGCCAAGTTTCAAAGAGCTAGCACAAACCGTGTTTGATTTAGAGTTCCAACTACATGTATCCATATAGGAGAAAACAGAGTGAAACCTAAACATGAAAACGGTTACTGCAAAGGAACGGTTTAACCTAGAAGAACGAAATTTGGTGAGCCAAGTGGGATTGGTGTACTGATCATTACCTGCAAGTATCATCAAGATTGGGTGAAAAAATGTTTGCTGAGATTTCAGGAAACTCGTAGTTTTTTGGAAGCTTGGCAACCCCTTTCAATGAAAGTGATTCTCGTCAGTCTCTGCTTGGGGCTACTTCAATAGGACACAAACCATAGCGAAAGAACTTGGAACTACATTATTGTGCCAAGTTTCAAAGAGCTAGCACAAACCGTGTTTGATTTAGAGTTCCAACTACATGTATCCATATAGGAGAAAACAGAGTGAAACCTAAACATTACAACGGTTACTGCAAAAGAACGGTTTAACCTAGAAGAACGAAATTTGGTGAGCCAAGTGGGATTGGTGTACTGATCATTACCTGCAAGTATCATCAAATTGGGTGAAAAAATGTTTGCTGACATTTCAGGAAACTCGTAGTTTTTTGGAAGCTTGGCAACCCCTTTCAATGAAAGTGATTCTCGTCAGTCGCTGCTTGGGGCTACTTCAATAGGACACAAACCATAGCGATAGAACTTGGAACTACATTATTGTGCCAAGTTTCAAAGAGCTAGCACAAACCGTGTTTGATTTAGAGTTCCAACTACATGTATCCATATAGGAGAAAACAGAGTGAACCTAAACATGAAAATGGTTACTGCAAAGGAACGGTTTAACCTAGAAGAACAAAATTTTGTGAGCCAAGTGGGATTGGTGTACTGATCATGACCTGCAAGTATCATCAAGATTAGGTGAAAAAATGTTTGCTGAATTTTCAGGAAACTCGTAGTTTTTTGGAAGCGTGGCAACCCCTTTCAATCAAAGTGATTCTCGTCAGTCTCTGCTTGGGGCTACTTCCATAGGACACAAACGATAGCGATAGAACTTGGAACTACATTATTGTGCCAAGTTTCAAAGAGCTAGCACAAACCGTGTTTGATTTAGAGTCCCAAATACATGTATCCATATAGTAGAAAACAGAGTGAAACCTAAACATGAAAATGGTTACTGCAAACGAACGGTTTAAACTAGAAGAACGAAATTTGGTGAGCCACGTAGGACTGGTGTACTGATCATTACCTGCCAGTATCATCACGATTGGGTCCAAAAATATTTCCTGAGATTTTCGGAAACTCGTAGTTTTCTGGAAGCTTGGCAACCCCTTTCAATGAAAGAGATTCTCGTCAGTCTCTGCTTGGGGCTACTTCAATTGGACACAAACCATATCGATACAACTTGGAACTACATTATTCTGCCAAGTATCAAAGAGCTAGCACAAACCGTGTTTGATTTAGAGTTCCAACTACATGTATCCATATAGGAGAAAACAGAGTGAAACCTAAACATGAATACGGTTACTGCAAAGGAACGGTTTAACCTACAAGAACGAAATTTGGTGAGCCAAGTGGGATTGGTGTACTGATCATTACCTGCCAGTATACTCAAGATTGGGTGAAAAAATGTTTGCTGAGATTTCAGGAAACTCGTAGTTTTTTGGAAGCTTGGCAACCCCTTTCAATGAAAGTGATTCTCGTCAGTCTCTGATTGGGGCTACTTCCATAGGACACAAACCATATTGATAGAACTTGGAACTACAATATTCTGCCAAGTTTCAAAAAGCTAGCACAAACCGTGTTTGATTTAGAGTTCCAAGTACATGTACCCATATTGGAGAAACCGGAGTGAAACCTAAACATGAAAACGGTTACTGCAAATTAACGGTTTAACCTAGAAGAACGAAATTTGGTGAGCCAAGTGGGAAAGTTGTACTGATCATTACCTGCCAGTATCATCAAGATTGGGTGAAAAAATGTCTCCTGAGATTTCAGGAAACTCATAGATTTTGGAAGCTTGGCAACCCCTTTCAATAAAGTGATTCTACTCAGTCTCAGCTTGGGGCTACATCCATAGGACACAAACCATAGCGATAGAACTTGGAACTACAGTATTCTTCCAAGTTTCAAAGAGCTAGCACAAACCGTGTTTGATTTAGAGTTCCACCTACATGTATCCATATAGGAGAAAACAGAGTGAAACCTAAACATGAAAACGGTTACTGCAAAGGAACGGTTTAACCTACAAGAACGAAATTTGGTGAGCCAAGTGGGATTGGTGTACTGATCATTACCTGCAAGTATCATCAAGATTGGGTGAAAAAAATGTTTGCTGAGATTTCAGGAAACTCGTAGTTTTTTGGAAGCGTGGCAACCCCTTTCAATCAAAGTGATTCTCGTCAGTCTCTGCTTGGGGATACTTCAATAGGACAGAAACCATAGCGATAGAACTTGGAACTACATTATTGTGCCAAGTTTCAAAGAGCTAGCACAAACCGTGTTTGATTTAGAGTTCCAACTACATGTATCCATATAGGAGAAAACAGAGTGAAACCTAAACATGAAAACGGTTACTGCAAAGGAACGGTTTAACCGACAAGAACGAAATTTGGTTAGCCAAGTGGGATTGGTGTACTGATCATTACCTGCAAGTATCATCAAGATTGGGTGAAAAAATGTTTGCTGAATTTTCAGGAAACTCGTAGTTTTTTGGAAGCGTGGCAACCCCTTTCAATCAAAGTGATTCTCGTCAGTCTCTGCTTGGGGCAACTTCCATAGGACACAAACCATAGCGATAGAACTTGGAACTACATTATTGTGCCAAGTTTCAAAAAGCTAGCACAAACCGTGTTTGATTTAGAGTCCCAAATACATGTATCCATATAGGAGAAAACAGAGTGAAACCTAAACATGAAAACGGTTACTGCAAAGGAACGGTTTAACCTAGAAGAACGAAATTTGGTGAGCCAAGTGGGATTGGTGTACTGATCATTACCTGCAAGTATCATCAAGATTGGGTGAAAAAATGTTTGCTGAGATTTCAGGAAACTCGTAGTTTTTTGTAAGCTTGGCAGACCCTTTCAATGAAAGTGATTCTCGTTAGTCTCTGCTTGGGGCTACTTCAATTCGACACAAACCAAACACTACTTGGCTAGTTCTTGAAACTTGGAAGTACATTATTGTG